>NC_133650.1:59834225-60134225 GCF_009905375.1 Apium graveolens
ATAAGTTGTGTAGGTTGATATGCATGCCAGAAGCACTTGTATTTTCACTAAGTCTTAGAGAATGCTTAAGGGCTAGATTGTTGTTATGATCTGATTATTTTCGAGGATAATCTATTTATTATGCTTAGAATTTGATAATAGGTTCTTAGTGGTAAAGGCATGAAAAAGAAAAAAAAATGGAGTAAAAATGGAATTTGTTGCTAGTTGTGGCTAGGCGTCAAATGGCTAGTATCCGGCTCGCATGTTATGCGAGTAGTCTAGGGTTGAGCAAGATGGAGCGAAACGCACTTGCTCAGAAAAAATAAAAATAAAAATAAAAATAAAAATTTTTGCATAATTGATCAAGAGTGGGCTCTTTGGTATTCGAGTTATTAAGTTCTTAGGGGAATTTGTGCCTAGTGACCTAAGGCTTTTAGAGTCTGGGATCCGCTAACCTAACGCTCGTTACATGGATACCATTGTATAAGTCTTTTGTGGACCTCACTCATTGCACGGTCAAATAAGCATTTGAGTTGTAAATAAAAAGCACAATTCCGTAGTAAGCTCCAGAGTTCTTGTAGTGTTGTATATCACTTTGTGCCTAGAATTTTTATTCTTTGTATAATCGTAGGATTGCCTTGAAGATAGTCTAGTCATAGTAATTGGTCTAGTTCCGAAGCATATCTATTAAGCATTTGCACACACCACGATTCTGGCTGTATGTCCGTTTGCATGAGTTTATTGATCTTTAGTTGTCTAACTGCATTCGTTGAGATGTGACAATTTGGTTGGTTAATTGTAGTAAGGGGGATCGTTGCATTTTCATATAGATTGCATTCATGCATATTTTTATTTGTTTTGAGTCTGTGACGCTTGAGGACAAGCATCGATTTAAGTTTGGGGGTGTGATAAGTGGCATTTTATACCACTTAGAACGTCTTAAAATGGCTTAAATTGGTGTCTTAAAATCAAGTATTTTGTGTATTTGATGCGTTTTTCTAGTGTTTATGCATTTCAGGGTATTAGTTGCATTTCGGAGGAGGAATCATCAAGAATAAGCCTTGGCATGTGTTCACCATTGCGAGAGGAAAAGAACGGGCAGATTACGGCGAAGAAACGGAGCAAACCTGGATTTTTTCCAGTAGGGTCCTGCGCGCCCGCGCAGCAATGCTGAGCGGCCGCACAGCAGCCTTGCGCGCCCGCGCAGAAATGCTGAGCGGCCGCGCAGGGTCGGGGAAAAGGATAAATTATTTTAGACTTCTACTTCTATTTGGCTTCCAACTTCTATGTAATCTGAGTTTTATGGGACTATTATATAAGTAGATTTGAGACGTTTTCACAGAGAGAAGGAAGGAGATTATGTTTTAGATTGTGTTTTGCGTAAGAAGCGAAGGAGATAAGGAAGAAGACCGATTTAGCACACCGCAACGAAGAGGAAGCATATATTCTTGTGATTCTTGTTTCGTTGTAACGTTGGATGCTAGTTTTCTTGCTTTGACTTATTTACTCTTGTGACGTACTCTGTTTTAATATAATTAGTTTAGTTATTATTTTTGTGTGTTGTTTATCATGATTTCATATGAACCCATGATGGCGATAAGTTCTATTATGGGCTAATCGTGATCATGGGGTTGCAACGGATTTATTATGAAATTCTTTAGTTAATTGTTTAATACTTTAGTGTGTGATGATTGCATGATATCTAGTATTGGTTGTGCGTATTCGTCTTATGTGCGTCGCGAACATATAAGATAGGGTGTTAATCTCTTGTGAAGCGACGGTGGATCTTGAGATTTAGAACTTGCCATGCTAGCATAGGTTCATGTACGTTGTACATGATTAGTGGGTAATTCTAACAGTTTTATTTGCCCTATGTAATTAAAAGGAATAACTTGTGCTTAAATCGTTATGTTGTCAATTTCTGTAGACATATAGGAACTCAACATAATTGATGACAATTCAACTTCTATCTTAATTGTGGATGTTTGGTAGAATGGTATTAGTACAATGAAAGTTGGCTTTTATCAGTTCCGTGTTATTCGATTAATATCATCACTGTCAGATGCTAAAGGTAATAACAATGGCTATAGAAGGAAGTAATAATGAAGTTGTGATCTCATGAGTGTTTTATTATTGATAAATTGAAGTGTTAGTTAAGTGATTAATTAAGTAGTTAATTATAATTAATATTTAATCAATAATTTTAAGTGTTATCTTAACATTGAGAAGTAATCATACATTGGTGAGTGAGTTTAATTAGACAATAACTTAGTCTGAGTCTCTGAGGGAACGAACTAGAAAGTATTCTATATTACTTGCGAACGCGTATACTTGCGTGAATATTAGTGCATGTTTTCGCCCTAACAGTAGACATTGGTCCACATACATCTGTGTGTACCAATCCTAGCAAATCTGCAGCCCTCTCTCCAGGCCCACTAAATGGAGATTTGGTCATTTTACCCAATAGACAAGACTCACATGTAGGATATGATTTAAAATCAAAGGGGTCAAGTACCCCTTCCTTATGCAATGTCCACAATCTATTTTCACTAATATGACCAAGTCTGCAGTGCCACAAAAAGGTGAGATTTTTATCATCCCTTTTTCTTTTATTAGTATGTTCAATTTGTAGTAAATCATGCTCTACGTCACATACATACAGACCATTATTTAAAATACCACTTCCATAAAGAACGTTATCTCTAAGAATTGAACATTTATTATTCTGAATAACAAATGAAAATCCATCCAAGTCTAACATGGGAATAGAAATAATATTCCTCGCAATCGAGGGAACAAAATAACAATTATTTAAAACAATGGTCTTGCCCGTAGGCATATGTAAATGAAATGATCTAATAGCTTCAGCAGCAACTCTTGCTCCATTTCCCATCTGTAGAATCACCTCCTCTTCCTCAAGAGTCCTACTTCTCCTTAGTCCCTGTAACGAATTGCAAATATGAGAACCACAGGCGGTATCTATTACCCAAGTAGAAATTTGATTTAATGACATATTCACTTCAATCATGAACAAACCTGAAACAGAAGCGGTAGTCTCACTACCCTTCTTCTTCTTCAATTCTGCAAGGTAAACCTTGTAGTTCCTCTTCCAGTGCCCCACCTTGTTACAGTGAAAGCAAACAACTTTGCTCTTGGGGTCTTCAGATTTTGGTGGAACCGGCTTTTTCTCACCTACTTTCTTCTTCTTGGAAGGGTTCTTCTTCCTTTTCTTAGGATTGGAACCTTCACCATTTAGAAGAACAGAGCTCTTCTTAGGGGGGAAATTCGATTTCGCAGTCTTCAACATGTTGTGGAGTTCAGGCAGGCTGACATCCAGCTTATTCATGTGAAATTTCACAACAAACTATAAAAACGAACCCGAAAGTGATTGCAAGACCAAGTCTTGGCTCAGCTCCCCATCCATGGCAAAACCAAGTTGTCCAAGACATTCAATCAAATTGATCATCTTAAGTACATGGCCATTCACAGATGATCCCTCAGACATCCTACAACCGAACAGCTCCTTCGATATCTCATATCGAGCTGTTCTCCCTGCTATATCATACAACCCTTATAGATGCATAAGGATAGTGTGAGCATCCATATGCTCATGCTACTTCTGTAGCTCAATGTTCATGGAAGCTAGCATGATGTAGTGAGCAACATTTGCATCATCTATCCACTTACAATACACAACATGTTCATCATTATGTGTATCATTAGCAGGTTCAGTAGGCTTGGGTGAGTCAAGCACATATTCCAGCTTCTCCACCCTAAGAACAATTCTCAAGTTTCGAAGCCAGTCAGCAAAATTAGGACCAGTCAACTTGTGAGCATCTAGTATACTCTGGAGTGATAGTGTAGAAGACATAACGTATAGAGTAAATCTGTAAATGATGAACACATAACAATATTTAGCAAATATTCAATTTCATTTTAAAATACTATATGAATCGGGTCTTTATTCATAAGTGGATCCCACTAGTTAATCTAATTTATACAACCCCCTTAAGTGAAAAATTAAGCATTCATAATGCTAGTGGGAATAGGGATCCTACATTCCATCACACAACCTCGGCTGTAGCACGAAACGTCATGTGATGTTCAATAGGCAGACAACTCTTATCAATTACATCTTATTTTATTCCCTAATAAAACTTTAGCCTCTTGAATAATTGAGTCACGGTTGTAGCACGAAAGACTCAATATTCTAAGTCAAGTCTAACCCAACATTTCGTACAATTGAATCAGTTTTCAACGGCCCACGGTTGCAGCACGTAACGACCTTTAGATTCTAATTCAATGTACACATCTCTATGTAATAGACAAATATTTCTTATTTCGAAATCAAAGCCCTCAGCTGTAGCACGAAACGCAATGATTTAAAAATAAGAACTACTTTCTACCATGTTGGAAGGCTATGACCGACACAAGCTCGTTGTGTCATTGGCCAATTACTACTTGATATTATTTAATTTTAGAGGGATTATATTATGTTACAATCATAATCATATTATAAAGAGATTCGTCCTTTTAAATTAAATATTTCAAATCAATAATCGATAATCAGATGATTCCCAGATCGGGGGGAGCATTGTCAAGAGGCGTCACTTAATACCCCTTTCTTACATATCAAAATCTGCTTTTGACAGAATCATCCTTTCTCTCAAAATTGAAAATTCATATTTAATTACGTGTTTCATAAACACAAGAATCTCATGATTGTATTCATAATATTATTGTTAAGGTAAGAAACGATTCATATTCTAGATTTTCTAGAGCACGCCTTATATTGATTTAAGTTCACCTAAATCTATCATCGCATGGTAAACATAGGCATATATCTCATATATAAAAATAAATAAACAAGTAAGCATGCAATTAATATCATGTCACACATTGATATAATGATGTATGGATTTATTATAGCATTTAAAAGCAAATAAAACAATTAAAACATGCTTTAAAACACTTTCGGCAATATAAACAGTTCAATACTTTTATATAAAAAATATTTGACCACTACATTAGATCCACCTCGGAAAAATGAATCCAACTATATATTGCACGCCCAAAACGGAGTTACGAAACTCCCAAAAAATCAAATTTAAAGTGGACAGTCGGGCTATAACGCATTACAAGAACGCGTTACAAGGTATGTAACGCATTACGGTAATGTGTTACAACACTGTTGAGCCTTTTAAGTGTGTAACGCATTCCGTAAATGCGCGACCCCCCCTTTTCCCCGTGCGTGCGCTACACGCGCCCAGGCCCCTGACCGTTGAAGCAGCAGCAGTTTTTTTTTTGTTTGTTTCTTCTTCTCCTGCCGTTTCCGCTGCCAACCGTTACAAATAAAATGAAACCCCTTTCCCTTCACTCCCTCATTAATAACTCTTTATTAATTTATTATTTTAATTTTATTATTAATAAATTAATTAACATTTAATTAATAAATTAATAAAAATCAAAATAATATGATTTCTTAAATCAGGGAGTAGCAGAAAATTATCAAATCAGCCATGGGTCCTTGTGCAAATTTTAATCATAATTATTCACATGCATAATTATTCCATGAATTTAAATTAAAACAATTTTTAAAAAATTCATAACAAATAATCTACACATCACAAAATTATGAAAAAAATACATAGACAAACTACAACACTTGTAGAACTCATATCAGTAGTCAAAATATTATACAAAAATTATTTCGAATTAATTCATAATTAAATCTAAATAAACTTGCAAAAATCATAACATATCCATACATGCATTAAAAAATCTGAAATTTTTTATATGAATCTCTATATGCAGAACCTAGCTCTGATGCCAATGAATGAATTTACGGATGAGCGGAAGCGTGAAATAACATTTATTCCGTAAAAACCATATACCGCACATATAGAAAAACGTATAAAAAGAAAAAAAAATTGAGGAATCATAACCATACCTTGTGAATCGAAGCTTTATAAAAATGGAGTGCTAGCAGTTGCTCCTCAGTGTGTGAAGCACTCTACCGGTATCCACCAAGAACGATCCTCTTCGATGAACCTTTTTATAAAACCGAGCTTTATAAAACCGAGCTTTTATAAAAATGGAGTTTTTGGGGGAGAAAGAGAGAGAGAGAGAGAGAGGAAGAAGATGGAGGCTAGGGTTTTCACAAAACCAAAATTGTGTAAATAAAATGAGCCATCTTGGGGCTCTCCTAGGGTTATAAAATATATCTTTATATATATATTAACCCCACATTTTATCTTTATAAAATGCTTTAATAATCATTAAAACTATTTTAATCATTATTTCTTTTTCTAAACTATTTAGAAAATAATTCTCTCTCTCATTATTTCATCAAAGAAAATATTCTTTTATGGTGTGACCCTGTAGGTTCAATATTATTTCGGTAGTAGAAATAAATAATAATAAACTTTTATTAATTATTTATATGAATACTAAAATTCACTAAATATAATTAACTGATTAATTATATTTATTCTACATCGTGAGTGATGCTTCTCAACATTACTTTAATAATCATTAAAACTATTTTAATCATTATTTCTTTTTCTAAACTATTTAGAAAATAATTCTCTCTCTCATTATTTCATCAAAAAAAATATTCTTTTATGGTGTGACCCTGTAGGTTCAATATTATTCCGGTAGTAGAAATAAATAATAATAAACTTTTATTAATTATTTATATGAATACTAAAATTCACTAAATATAATTAACAGATTAATTATATTTATTCTACATCGTGAGTGATGCTTCTCAACATATCGCGACTATCCGGATAATATGAATTCACTGCTTAGAATACCAAGAACCTGTCAGTGACTAGTTACCGTACAATGAATTCCTTCTACCCTTATAATATCCTGATTAAATACAAGGCATGGATCTTGTGTTAGGCCTATCAAATTTAATCATATGATTTCTTATTCATAATGCAAAGTTCATATTAATGTAAATTAGAAACTCCTTTCTAATTTCATACACTCTGGCCAGAGATTCCAGAACTCGCATACTAAGAATAACATAGGATATTCTCTTCCTATACTGGAAGGGGTAGATCCTCTATTGACGTTAACTATCTCTGTACATAAATCCCTATGCCCAGAATAGACCTAATGGATGTCCTTGAGACAAAGGACTAAACCAAAGCACAGTTCATTATATACAAGATAACTTCAACGATCTCAAGTCTAAGGACACTTGTACAACTATCACTCAGTGAACCACTATTGACACGTGAGTAATCACCATTAGTTATTCAACTTATCGAGTCATGTTCAGTGAACTTATTCCCTAATAAGCACCTACATACTAGCTATAGTGTCACCACACAAATGCCTATGAGAACAGACATCCTCCTGAAGGGAGCAAGCATAGTATGTACCGATCTTTGCGGATCCACTAACATCCGATTACTTATCCTATGATCAGGAACTGTTTAAGTCTAGAGTTATCGTCTTCTAGATCTCACTATTATAATCTCATTATAATTCTAGAAGTTTTACTCTAAACTAAGGAACATCTTATTTAATACACTTTAAATAGATAAAGCCCATAATAAAACAAAATTAGTCTTTTATTAATTTCAATGAAATCAAATAGGAATACAAGAAAGTTCTTCCTAACTCATCATACATCATTGGATTTAGGACAAATACTTTCAGCTAGCACATTCAAAGATTCTAGTAAGGTGAATATAGGACACATAACTTTAGATCAGTTGAAGGATAGGCTTAAGTTGGTTGAGGATAAAAAGGAAACTAAAAGAAAATCCAATAGAAATGGGAAGGTTGTGATTAACAAACACAAAAACTACACACCTGATAAGTATGCTCCTAGAAAAAGTTGTGTGCATTGTAGTAGTGTTAATCATCTATCTGTTAACTGCAAATCTGTAAAGAATGCTCCCATGCCTTTATCTTCTTCCATGCCTAATATGCCTATGTCACCACTGAATGATATGCCTGTTATGTCTCAACAGAATCCACATGTACATTTTGCAAATATGCCATATGTTAATAATCCTTATGTTGCTGCATTTAGTATGCCTAAAATGCCATACAACATGCCTATGTGGAATAACATGTTTGCACAATCTATGCCTTATCAAATTCAACCAAATGTGCTAAATGATTCTGTGACTAACCCTACACTTCAACCAACTACATCTAAGACCAAGGTTGACTCAAAGTTACCTAAGTCAAAAGGTGCAGAAAGTGTGAAGTCTAGGAAAAAGACTAACAAGGCTGGACCCAAGGAAACTTGGGTACCAAAATCAACTTGATTTGATTTTGTTGTGTGCAGGGAAAAAGAAGGAATCTATGGTACTTGGACAGTGGTTGTTTAAGGCACATGACAGGAGATTTCACCCTGCTCACAGAGTTCAAGGAGAGAGCTGGCCCTAGCATAACCTTTGGAGATGACAGCAAAGGGTTCACTATGGGATATGGCTTGATTTCAAAGGAAAATGTCATCATTGATGAAGTTGCACTAGTTGATGGTCTCAAACACAATCTATTGAGCATCAGTAAACTATGTGACAGAGGGAATACTATTTCCTTCAATTCTGAAGCCTGTGTTGTTACCAGTAAGAAGGACAACAAAGTGGTTCTAACTGGAGTTAGAAAAGGGAATGTGTACTTGGCTGACTTCAACTCTACAGATGCAGAATCAATTACTTGTCTTTTCAGCAAAGCAAGTCAAGATGAAAGTTGGCTATGGCACAAGAAGCTGTTCCATTTGAATTTCAAGACAATGAATGATCTAGTCAAAAAGGACTTAGTTAGAGGAATGACTCTAGTGGAATTCTCAAGGGATGGACTGTGTTATGCTTGTCAGAAAGGAAAGCAAAAGAGAGCATCATTCAGTAAGAAGCTTGCATCAGCAATTGATAAACCATTACAACTGTTATACATGGATCTTTTTGGACCAGTCAATGTATTGTCAATTTCAAGGAAAAGATATTGCCTAGTGATTGTAGATGATTTCTCAAAGTTTTCTTGGACCTATTTTCTTGGCTCAAAGGATGAAGCTAGTGAAATCATTATCAATCATATCAAGCAAGTCAACAACCATCCAGATTTCAAAGTAAGGAATATCAGGAGTGACAATGAAACTGAGTTCAGGAATTCTACCATGAGGTTGTTCTATGAAGAAAATGGGATCATGCATGAGTTCTCAGCTCCAAGGACTCCACAACAAAATGGTATGGTGGAAAGGAAGAACAGATCACTAATTGAAGCTGCAAGAACAATGCTTGAAGAGTCAAAACTCCCAACATATTTTTAGGCTGAGGCTGTTAACTGTGCGCATGTTACACTCAGAATATTTCTCTAATTAATCAGGCAAAAGGTATGACTCCCTATCAATTGTTCAAGAGAAGAAAACCAACCTTAAACTTCCTTCATGTCTTTGGTTGCAAATGCTACATTCTAAGGAACCAACCTGATCACAAAGGCAAGTTTGATGCAAAGGCTGATGAAGGGATATTTGTTGGTTATTCTGCTGGAAAATCATATAGGGTCTACAATCTAAGAACCAACATTGTTATGGAATCTGTGCATGTTGTGTTTGATGATAAAAAGATTGATGGACTAACAGATGAGGGACACCATGAAGGACTCAAATTTGACAATATTGAGACATATTGTGATGACAGTGAAGATGAGAATGATGGAGAAGACACTTCAAAAGGGATTCAAAATTTGCCTGTGGATAATGCACAAGATGCTGCATCAGTTGAAAGTCATAACTCAGCATCCGTTGACAGAAGTAATGCAGCATCCGTTGAAAAATAAAGTGGATCATCCGTTGAAGTACATAATGGAGCATCCGTTGATCATAGTTCATCAACGGATAATCAAATTACATCATCAGTTGATAGAACTCCCAGTTCCTTGCAAAGGACCAACAACTCAGGGGGAATTTCAACTAATCAACACTCAATCTCACATCATGAAAACACTGAGGCCACCTCATCTAGAGCTAATCTACCACCTCAAAGGAAATGGACCAGAATCATCCCTTTGAACTAATCATTGGTGATGCAACATCTAAGGTGCAAACTAGAATGGCTACTCAAGATGAATGTCTATACAGTAGTTTTCTATCACAGGAGGAACCTAAGAGAGTGGAAGAAGCTCTATTGGATCCAGATTGGATTATAGCTATGCAAGAGGAGCTAAACCAATGTGAGAGGAACAAAGTATGGAAGCTGGTACCCAAGCCAAAGAACAAAAGTTCTATTGACACAAAATGGGTATTCAGAAACAAGATGGATGAAAATGGCATTATCATAAGGAATAAAGCTAGATTGGTTGCCAAGGGCTACTCTCAACAAGAGGGAATAGATTTTGATGAGACATTTGCTCCTGTTGCAAGACTTGAAGCCATCAGAATTTTTCTAGCCTATGCAGCCCATGCCAATTTCAAAGTTTATCAAATGGATGTCAAGAATGCATTTCTGAATGGAGAATTGGAGGAAGAAGTCTATGTGAGTCAACCTCCAGGATTTGAAGATCCAAATTTTCCAAACTATGTGTATTATCTGTTGAAAGCACTCTATGGACTAAAGCAAGCACCTAGAGCCTGGTATGAGACTTTGTCAAAATTTCTTCTAGATAATCACTTCACTAGAGGTATTGTTGACAAAAATCTTTTCTTTAGAAATGTTAATGGCTCTACTATACTTGTTCAAATTTATGTAGATGATATTATATTTGGTTCTACAGATGATAAACTTTGTAAAAAGTTTGCTAATTTAATGCAAAGTAAATATGAAATGAGCATGATGCAAGAGCTGACTTATTTTCTTGGTTTACAAGTTAAACAAATTTGTGGTGGAATTTTCATTAGTCAAACTAAATATATTTATGACCTTTTAAAGAAGTTTGACTTGATGGAATGTTCACCTGTAAAAACTCCCATGGCTACTACCACTAAGCTTGAATTAAACAAGGCTGAAAAGTCTGTGGACATTACAAGCTATAGAGGTATGGTTGGTTCACTTCTATATTTAACTGCTAGTAGACCTGATATAATGTTTGCTACATGTCTCTGTGCTAGATTTCAAGCTGATCCTAGAGAATCTCACTTAGTTGCTATTAAAAGAATTTTCAGATATCTCAAAGGGACTCCAAATCTAGGAATTTGGTACCCTAGAGAGTCTAGTTTTGATCTAATTGTCTACTCAGATGCAGATTATGCAGGTTGCAAAATAGACAGGAAAAGTACAACTGGCACCTGTCATTTTCTAGGGAATAAGCTTGTGTCATGGTTCAGTAAGAAGCAAAATTATGTTTCTACATCAACAGCTGAGGCTGAGTACATTGCTGCTGGTAGTTGCTGTGCTTAGATATTATGGATAAGGAATCAACTATTTGACTATGGGATAAATATTGATGAAATTTCAATATTCTGTGACAACACAAGTGCCATTGCCATTACTGAAAATCCAGTACATCATTCAAGAACCAAGCACATTGACATCAAGTACCACTTCATAAGGGAACATGTGATGAATGGTACAGTGGAACTTCATTTTGTTCCAAGTGAAAAACAAATTGCAGACATCTTTACCAAGCCACTTGATGAATCAACATTTACAAATTTGTTAAGTGAGACAGGTATGCTTAATTTTTCTTAAATATATGTACAAATTACAATTTGTAATGCAGCCTGAAATGAATTTGTTGCAAGAGCAAAGTTGGCATTAAGTAAGTTTATCCTATCAATGGATATTTTCTAGCCGTTGAAAGCCAAAGTTGTTCCATCAACGGATGTTCATTATCCGTTGAAAGTCAAATACATTTCTGGAAATTTTATCCTTCAACGGATAAGACTGTGTTAATCTTCAACGAATGACCGTTTACCTCATCCGTTGAACTGTCAAATCAGTCGTTTTGAGTGAGTCACAGCCGTTGATTCTATTTTCTTAACCGTTGATACATATATAAATACAGTTGTATGTATTTGTATTAAAGGCAGTTTTTAGAATACATACAGTTTTTCTTTTATTCTCAAATGGCTGTAATTTACTTAAAAATATTGTTTAATCATTATCTTTATGTTTTAATTTGAGAAAGTATAAAAGCCCCTTTGAATTATTATTTTCACTTTACGCTTTCTTCAATTTTTAAAAGCTTTTACTCTCTTTCTCTCCCAAAACTCTCAACTTTTCTCTGCAACTTCTACCCACAACAATGGCACCAGTAGTAAAGATAATGTCCCAATCTGGGTTTGCCTATGAGAAAAACAATTTCGTAGCTTTGGTGGAAAAGAATGAAGCCCACTCAAATTATCATAAGATGATGGATTTCATCAAGAACTGCAAACTGAGCTATGCAATGCTGGAGGCCCCAATGATTTATTGTGAGGTAGTTGAGGAGATTTGGACAACTGCTGAGTTCAACCCCACTGATATGACCATCTCCTTCTCTCTCAAAGGTAAGGATTAGTGTATTAATTCTGATGATATACAGTCTTGTTTTAAATTACCTGAAAACAATGCCATGACACCACACACTGATAATGATGTATCTAGCATGTTAGATTCCATAGGCTATTCCCTTGATTCTACTAGTTTAGGCAGTATTAAGAGAAAAGGCCTTAGGAAAGAATGGAGTTTTCTCAGTGATGCCTTTATCAAGGTTTTCTCTGGGAAAATTAGTAATTATGATGCAATAACTTCAGCTCTTGTTAATATGCTCTATAAGCTGGTTTCTAATAGGTGCCATAATTTTAGCAACTATGTTATGCTAGAATTGGGTACTAGGTTAGGTAACAAAGCTAATAGAACTCATAACATCTATTATGCTAGATTCTTTATGTTACTGGCTAACCATGTTGCTGAAGGTTTGGTCATAAATAATGAGAGTAATAAACTCAAATGCTGGGTACAAGAGAAGAGGGTCCTTGCAGATATTTTAAGGATTGACCTAAACAGTAAGGTGCCATTGGTATACTTACCAATCTTGAATGCACCTCAGGTAAGTGAGGTAAATACTTCTTCAACTCCTAGCACTTCCAACCCCAACATTCCTTTGCCTTCAAGTGTGGCCATGGGATATGTGTCAACGCCCCAACAGATTCCTACCAAGGCCACCAAAATTAAAATTTCAAAACCCAAGTCAAAGAAAGCCACCTCTGTTGTCTCTCAAAAGATAACAGTTGTAACAACTACCATAAACCCTGAGGGGAGTGAACAGGGTGTTAGTGGTGAGGGGAGGGGTGAACATAAAGAAAACTCCCAGAATAAGGTAGGAGAGGTGAGTGGTACCCAAGCTAGCCAAGCCACAGTTTCTCACAAGACTGTGGTGGTTGAAAAGGATTCAAACTCATCCCTAGTTACACCCTCCCAAAAGGGTGTAGCTATTGAAAATAGTCCCCAACTAGGGACACAGAACAAAAGAGGGAGGGACACTGAAGCCACAAACTCACCTGTAAAAGCCTTCACAAGAAGGAAGAAGGTCAAAACCCTAGTTTCCACAATGGGTGCACACACTGCACAGATACACTCACTTGTATCTATGCCTTCACAAATTCAGCTTGATGTGACTCCAACAAATGTGGAGTCACAGCCCCATTCTCTCAAAATTGACACACACCAACCACCAAATTCTCCATCACCATCTCTGGATATGGACATGATCTTCACATCAATTCCTGATTCTCCCTCTTTACAACTCAGGGAGGAGCCCCACTCAAATACTGGTGATCATCATCTTTTAGATGATTTGTTGGATCATCAGCCAATTCTTTCAGACCTAGTTGAAGAATCTGTGTCACTTAATTTAAAATCAATCCACACATCTTCAACAATTATGTCACTTTCAATTTCTACTTCCTTTCCTTCTTCAACGGATATCCCTCATCCGTTGACAAGTGGTTGTTCTTCAACGGATAAGCTTAACAGCGGTTATCCGTTGATACCATCAGTTTTAACTTCAACGGATATTCTTTATCCGTTGATGGTCTCTACACAAACAACTGAATTAACTCCAAGTGTAGAAGATATGGTTACTGTACAATCACTTCTAGGGCTGAGGGAAGGGAGTGAAAACTTGAGTGAGAGGCTGGGTTGCTCCCTGGCAAAAGGAGAGCTTGAGAGTCTAAATATGCATGCTATTTCTTCCAGCATGGCAAAAGAAAGTGAGAGGAGTACCACCTTAGTAAGTGAAGGTGAGGGTGTGAGGAGTGTGAGCCAGGGGGAGCCCCTAATGCAAGAAAAGAGAGAAATTGAGAGAAAAGCAGGTACAGGAGATATACGGGTGGATCCAGCCATTGCTAGTAAGTCAATGATTGTGGATGATGCTAACAAGGAAAGACAATTTCAGCAACATTACAAAGCTGTAATTGATAACATTTCCTTGGATGCTGACACTTTTACTCATCCTGTGTCAGCCTATCAACTGTTGGCTACTCAGGGCAATGAGGAGGCAAAAAAGACTTTAAACCTAGTACATACTTCAGAATCTCTACAAAGGGATAAAGCTGTTGTCAATATGATGCCTTCTACAGCTGGAGAGCCATCTGAAGAATTTGGAGTAAATTCTAATGCTAATGACTCTGATTCTTTTGATGGAAGCATGAACTTAGGGGGAGATGAAGGCCCAAGTTTTATTCCAGAGTTACCTGAATGGGCATTGACAAAGGAGTCTACACCAGGGCATTTCAATGTATCTTTAGTCAAACAAGTCATGGCTATCCAAAAGGCAATTCAGGAAACTTCCAATGCTGGAACCAAGGCCATTCTTCAAGCCCACTTAGATTCTTTACATCTCATGAAACTACAACAATTAAGACAGAATCTAAGTGTGGATGAACTCAAAAAGGATATAGCTGACTTAAAGTCCTACAATACTGAGAAGCTGGATGCAATCATGCCCTTTGGTACCATGCAGGAACTGTTACTGAGACTAAGAAGAAAATCAGATGCTGAAAAGAAGATGGCCAAATTGGAGGAAAGAGTTTAAATTATTGAAAACTCTATGGTGACCATTCTTCAAAATCAACAGTCTCAGACTAGTCTTCTAGTGCAACTGGCTAAAGCACAGGGCTTGACCCCTCTCCTTGATGATAACAAAAAGGGGGAGAATAAAGGGGAAGGGGAGCCATCTACACACATTCAAATATCAAAAGTGCTAGTTCCTGCCATCACTACTTCTCCAACACTTCAAATCAAAGGAAAGCTTGATGGAATTGATCTAATCCAGCTAGCAGCAGCTGAGATGAAGGTGAAAGAGTAAAGGAGGAAAATTGATGAAAGGGTGCAACAAGTGTTTGGTTCTACAACTGCAAAATCTCTATATGTGAAACATAGCACAAAAGTTGAGCCAATCATTATGGAGCACAAGCCAGTGAGGAGGAATAAGGTTGGAGAAACCTCTTCAAGGACCCTGAAGCCCATGGTACTTAGGCCAACCACTTGATTCAACAAGGCCTCTACAAAGAACCCTCTAACTCCTGCTCAGCTAAAAGAAGTGGATTTTCTTCTTCCAAAGCCTGATGAAGACAAAGTTTTGGGTGGTAATATCATAAAGCACAAAGAGACCAGGGATGTAGTGGAAAGAATGAATATGGCTATCATCTATAGAGAGGGAAAGAGTATCTGTGTGATTTAAGGACATCCCAAATTCTCAATAGCCAAGAGGGAAGAGACCATGGGGCTAAAGGAAGAAGCTAAAAAGCTGAAGGCTGACAAAAGAGCACAAGCAAAGCTTGAAAAACAGCTAAAGTCAAGTCTAATTGAAGAAAAGAAGAAGATTGAAGACAAGAGTGAAGGAAACAAGACTGAAAGCATAAATGTGGATATGGGGAATATGGTTGGTGAAAGTGTGGAAGAAGAAAGTGAGGAACGGAAGGAATGGCAGAAGGGTAATAGAAAGAAGGTTAGGGCAAAAAGGAAGAGTGAAGATGACACTAAAGTAATTCAATTAAAATCCAAACCACAACTTTCTATTCCTGAACCTTTTATTGCTGATCCCAGTATAAATATCCATGGTGAACCAATCATCCCTAAAGAGGAACCTATTGATTGGGACACCATCAAATTACCTACCTTCTTAACTACTTCTTCACCATCAAAGAAACTGAAAAAAAAATCCAAATCCATACCTCCCCCAACCTCAAGTAAATTCACTCAGAAACATAAACCTAAGTCTAAGCCACAAGCCTCAAAGGATGATTATGTTCATATTTGTGACATAAAAGAATATACAGATATTAAACTTTACCTGGATGAGCTGAAGGAAGTAAGGGGAATAAATGTCTATGGACAGCTACCAGAAAGGGTAGTGTTCAAGTATAAAGGAAGTGTGGAAAGGACTTGGCCTCTTCAAAGAATTCTAAATGAAGGCTATTCTACCTTGATTAGAGTCTACTCAGCTATAAAAAGGGACATTGGTTTTACCAGGACTGCCAAGACTGAGATTCTCAACAAGATTGCCAGCATAAGGAAGACTTGGTGGGAGTCAAATTCCTTGCCTAGAACATTACTCATCCCAGAGCATGGAACTACAATTCATAAATCACCTCATTGGTTGATGGAGTTCAGAGACAATAAAGGAGTCAGAAGATTTTTCAGACTTGTAGACCAGCTTAAGATTTCCAGTAATGAAACTCTCAAGGACATGCAATCTAAGTTGGATATCAGTGATGAAGATGAAGCTGAATTCTATAGACAACTCTAACTCCAAGTAGAGGAAAATGACAGGAGGCTAGGGAAGAAAACAAGGGAACAAAGGAAAAGAAAATGATTTGGTCAGGCTAAAGGAGCACCCTTGGAAACACTGTAAATCTTCAACTCTATCTCAGTACATACACTTTTGCAGCACTTTTGAATTTCTACTTAGTTTTAACTCAAATATTTGTTAAGTGTTTTGTTATCATCAAGTTAACCTTGAATTTATGCCTACAATTCTAGTAGACATAAATAGGGGGAGATTGTTAGGAATATATGTGTATTAGTTTGATGATAAGTTAAACAAAATACTTAAGTAGAAATATAGTGTTTGTAGCCTCAACGGATAAGACCACTTTGGCTATCCGTTGATGGAGTAGCTTTACTTAGAAATAAGTTTAGTATTGTAGCATATTTCAGTCTTTGTAAATGAGTTATAATTTTTAGAAGTTGCATGAAATTATAAGTCATGTTGACTACTAGTGGATATGTAAATAGGATGCCTAATTATAAATATTTCATGCCTTGTAATTTTGTATAAATGAAGTAGTATCAACTGGTAAATTAAAGACCTTCAACAGATGAGAAACAAAGCCTCAACGGATGTCTCTAAAGCTTCAATGGATAACATCCATCAACGGATGAGTGCATCAACGGATAAAGCTTCAACTGTTAAAGCATCAACGGATAAGAGCATCAACGGATAAAGCCTCCAACGGATGAAAGCTTCAATGGATGCTCAGTTCCATAGCAGTTGATAGTGACAATTCATAAGCTGACAGAGGCACATGGGCTGACAGAGACAATTGGAATGTGGTAGCCTCTTTGAGGAATCAAGAAAAAGCAGCATTTTCATTCTGGTGCAAACAAGGAAGTATTCAAAGATTCACAGATTATCTTAGATTGCATTGGACAGAGAAATGAAGAAGAAACATGTGAAGAACTATTTTATAATTGTATTTTATCTTTGTCTTCACTTGAAATACTTGGTGATATATAAACCAAGTTGTAGCTAGTAATTAGAAGTGAATTTTCAAGAGCTGTTTAGAAAAATTCAGAGAGAAAATCATCTAGTTTGTACTAGGAAGCAGCTGTGAACAATTCTTTGTATCAAAGATTTTCTGAAATACACATCTCTGGTGGAACAACAAATCCACCATAAAAATTTTTAAAGCCTCTGTGTTCTTTACATTTGTGTTTTGAATATACATATGTCTGCATTTGCTTAAAATAATTCACACACATTTGTTCATCATACACTTAGCTTTTGAAACTGCTCAAAACTTGAAAAAGTTTTGAGATTTACATCCAACCCCCCTTCTGTAAATCTCATTGTTAGTTCCTTGGGAATAATAATATATTTAGCAAAATTTAAGGTAATTGTAATTTTTGATAATGATGGTAATTATTTTGAAAATTTAATGGAAGGTCTTATTGAAATTTTAGGAGAATATTACAAATGATGATAATATATTAATGAGAATATAAGGTTAAAAATTAAAAGAAACATTTTAGGAAAAAATAATATTGTAAGTTTATTTTAGGAGAAAGAAGAGAAATTGTATTAAAAATAAAATTTAGGAAAATTTCAAAATGTTAAGTTGATTTAAAGAGAAAAGTGAAGTTTTAGGAGAATATTATGATGATAAATTGATTTCAAAAATCTTAATGGAACTTAGGAACATCTCCGTCTTATCCTTTATATAAGTAATATTTTTTTTCGGAGAGATATAAAATCTCGAACAAAGATTGTACCGAGATACAAAAAATAAAGAAAGGAGTTTTTCTTCGTACAATAAAGTTTATTATCTAACTGAAGGTCATGCATAATGGTCCTAAAAATTTAGACAACAACGCTTTAAGGTCTGAGAAGAGAACACGCAAATAAAAAGAAAATATGATTACTTATTTGAAGTATATGATCGGGCAGACTACTTGTACATTAATCCAAATCTTCGACTTTTGAATCTAGTCCGGCAAGCATTCTATTCAAAGACCACGCCTGAATAAAATAACAAAAGAATTTAATCACTTAAAATATTTTCGGTCACAGACATAGATTCAATTAATACATAAGTAATATTGATTTAAAGAGAAAGTAGAACTTTTAAGAGAATATTATGATGGTAAATTGATTTCAACAAATTTAATGAAAGATTTTGTAGAAATTTTTGGAGAATAATACGAATGAAGATAATATATTTAGAAAAATATAAGGTAAATTAATTTCAAAAATGTTAATAAAAAATCTTGTAGAAACTTTATGAGAATATACGAATATTCATAATATATTTAATTAAAAATAAGGTAATTATAATTTTTGATATTTAGTAACTCAAAAAATTGAGAAAATTAGAAAAATAGAATGAGACTATTTGAGATGCGCCACATAAACGGCTATGTGTTCTTCTTTATATAAGTATATTGATTGATTGATTGATTTTAGTAAAAAATTGTAATTTGAATTAATTGGTGAAGATACCAATTTATGATTATTTTTTCAAAAATTATCAAAATAATTAATCGAATAAAGATTCGGTTATATTTAAATATTTAATTAAAATTTATATTATATCCTTATTTATTAGTTAGTTATAGATTACTATATATAAATTATATTATATATCTAAGAACTATTTAATATTCATTGAAATTTTATTTTATATCTAATAATTTATTCATAATGTATGGATAAAGAACAGTTCATGCCGATTAATCAGATTTAAAAATTTGAATTGGTCACGTATCTTGTAGAGGATTAATGGGGAATTAATCAGTAAAATCGGAGATTTTTAAAATCATGAATTTATAACTAAGAGTCTTAAAAATAAGATTTATTTAACACACTAACGTAGAATCTTTAGATCTTTATTTTAACCTTTCATTGTAAATATTCGTGAAAATGATGTCTTTTCTTCCCAATATAAATATATGCGAAAAAAAGTTTTTAAATTTGAATCATTAAAACATAAATTTGACGCCCTTGAAATAGTATATTATTTAAATGATATATGATACACAATTTCCAGTTACTCGTTATCTTTTAACTAAACCAATTCCAGTGATCAGTTACCTTTAAATAAATCTATTCATCAATCATTAAAAAAAAGTTTAAAATACAAATATTCGAGATAGCCAACTAGCCAAGCAACAAGATAGTTCTCGATATTAGTTCTCGACATCACATTTAATTGCGAGTAAATTACATAGTGTTGGCTATAATTTATACCGATTTTTAAAATAGTTGTCAAATTTTTAAAATTTTGAAATAATGGCCAACTTTTATTTCCATCTTTTATAAAAATGGATGTCGTCAACTCCCGTTAAATCTTCTCCGTTAACTAATATATTTAAAGTGTAAATTACATACTGGTGGCCGTACTTCACACTTATTTTTAAAATAGTGGCTACATTTTTAAAATTTTAAAATAATGATATTTTTAAATTTTCATTGTAGGAAGAGTTTTAAAGAATTCTCCTATATTAATCCTAATACTAGGTATCGATTAACAAATCATTATCATTTTGGTTATAAGTTTTTTTAATGGGTGGATATTCTTCTCTATATTTTTGCTAAATTTTTTATTCATATTTTTGTGTGAGGTTGAAAAATATAGAAGCCGGACACTTGATTAAATTATTGATAATTATTTAAGTTGTGTTTGTACCTATTTGTTTAGCGATATCATATGTTTTTTGTGATGATAGCAATTTGACGAAACCATTCTTTTAAAAGGTGAAAAAAGGTTTCAACAATTTATAAAAGTTTAATCACTATTTTAAAAATAAGTACAAAGAACAACCACCATTCTGTAATTTACGCTTTAAATATATTATTTAACGTTGAAAACTTAACGAAAGTTGACGGCAACTATTTTTTTGAAAAACGGAATAAAAAGTTAGTCATTGTTTTGAAATTTGAAAATTTGGCAACTATTTTTAAAATCAATGTAAAATATGGCCACCCCTATGTAATTTACTCTTTAATTGCAAAACCTATTTTTTTAAAAATATAATATGTTAAACTATAAATCATAACGTTTTATCAACGATTTCATGTACTCTTCTAAGAAAATTAAAAGCCTTCGAAATTAGTAATCCAAATTTTATAAATAAATTAAATAATATAAATATATTGTTGATTATTTTTACATATCATATATACATACATTTATCTTAATTATTTTTTGTAATCGCATGATCAATTATAAATACTCAACTTCCCAAAATCCCCAACCACTCGATTACGAAACTCTCGTAAGATTTTTGTTGGACAAGTAATGATAAAAAAAAAAGGCAAAAAATTTTATAGTTTACGTGCGCATTCTGTACAAAGGAGTTAAAATTAGTACGACTTGAAGATGTTTTAGCACAAACTACCAAACCAAAGTCTAACTTCTTCCAGAAAATATATAGAAAAATATGTTAAACGTTCGAGAGAGCCGAGAAAGGTTATTAGTTTGACAAATAAACTAATTATATAAAATGTATAAATTTACTGAAATTATTAGTTAAACGAAATTAAATATATGCTATCTTATTATTTTGAAGTCACGATTAATATCAAAACTACTAATTTTTATTTACCGTGCATGACATTAACCTCTAGGAGTACAAAATAGTAGATGAGCTGAATGAAAGCAGGGCAGGTGTCCAAAAGTTGCGAGAAGAGAGGGTACAACAATATACATTGTACTGTGGTACTAGTAGTTGAGAATGGAGGTGCTGGCGAACAACACGTGTCATGGAGCAGTCAGTCCACAATTGCCACGCGGTCAACACTGATGGCACACACCTGTTTTCGTGTTTATCTGCTGCCCCCGACTGCTACTTCCCTTTGTCCAGTCACCATCTCGTTTTCTTTTTCTTTTCCTTTTCTTTCATTTATTCAACAAAAATACAATCATCGTTTTATAATTCTAGAACCTGGCCTAAAACAAAGACAAGAGGACTCGTTATGTGGAATTTTATAACTAACTAACTGCTCCCCCGGTCACCGTCTAAATATATGTTTATTTTACTTTTTAACTAATCAACTTGATCATAATTTGACTTAAATTTAAATAAAAATTGAGCCAAATTCTATTCAAGCTGAGTTGAGCTTATTTTTTTAAAATAAGTTGAGTCAGGCTGAATTTATGAAAGTGAGATTTTCATCATCCCTTTTTCTTTTATTAGTATGTTCAATTTGTAGTAAATTATGCTCTACGTCACATACATACACACCATTGTTTAAAATACCACTTCCATAAAGAACGTTATCTCTAAGAATTGAACATTTATTATTCTGAATAACAAACGAAAATCCAGCCAAGTCTAACATGGAATAGAAATAATATTCCTCACAATCAAAGGAACAAAAGAACAATTATTTAGAACAATAGTCTTGCCCGTAGGCATATGTAAATGAAATGATCCTACAGCTTCAGCAGCAACTCTTGCTCCATTTCCCATCCGTAAAATCACCTCCTCTTCTTCAAGAGTCCTACTTCTCCTTAGTCCCTGCAACGAATTGCAAATATGATTACCACAGGCGGTATCTAATACCCAAGTAGAAATTTGACTTAGTGACATATTAACTTCGATCATGAACATACCTGAATCAAAAGCGGTAGTCTCACTACCCTTCTTCTTCTTTAATTTTTCAAGGTAAGCCTTGCAGTTCCTCTTCCAGTGCCCCACCTTGTTATAGTGAAAGCAAACAGCTTTGCTCTTGGGGTCTTCAGCTTTTGGTGGAACCGGCTTTTTCTCACCTACTTTCTTCTTCTTGGAAGGGTTCTTCTTCCTTTTCTTAGGATTGGAACCTTCACCAATTAGAAGAACAGAACTCTTTTTAGGGGGGAAATTCGATTCCGCAGTTTTCAACATGTTGTGTAGTTCAGGCAGGCTGACATCCAGCTTATTCATGTGAAAGTTCACAACAAACTGCGAGAACAAACTCGGAAGTGATTGCAAGACCAAGTCTTGGCTTAGCTCCCCATCCATGGCAAAACCAAGTTGTCCAAGACGTTCAATCAAATTGATCATCTTAAGTACATGGTCATTCACAGATGATCCCTCAGACATCCTACAACCGAACAGTTCCTTCGATATCTCATATCGAGCTGTCCTCCCTGCCACATCATACAACTCTTGTAGATGCATAAGGATAGTGTGAGCATCCATATGCTCATGTTGCTTCTGTAGCTCAATGTTCATGGAAGCTAGCATGATGCATTGAGCAACATTTGCATCATCAATCCACTTACGATACACAACATGTTCATCATAATGTGCATCGTTAGCAGGTTCAGTAGGCTTAGGTGAGTCAAACACATATTCCAGCTTCTCAACCCTGAGAACAATTCTCAAGTTTCGAAGCCAGTCAGCAAAATTAGGACCAGTCAACTTGTGAGCATCTAATATACTCCGGAGTGATAGTGCAGAAGACATAACGAATATAGTAAATCTGTAAATGATGAACACATAACAACACTTAGCAAATATTCAATTTCATTTTAAGACACTATATGAATCAGGTCTTTATTCATAAGTGGCTCCCACTAGTTTATCTAATTTATACAACCCCTAAGTGAAAATTAAGCATTCATAATGCTAGTGGGAATAGAGATCCTACATTCCATCACACAACCTCGGCTGTAGCACGAAACGTTATGTGATGTTCAATAGGCAGACAACTCTTGTCAATTACATCTTATGTTATTCCCTAATAAAACTTTAGCCTCTTGAATAATTGAGTCACGGCTATAGCACGACAAACTCAATATTCTAAGTCAAGTCTAACCCAACATTTCGTATAATTGAATCAGTCTCCAACGGCCCACGGCTGTAGCACGTAACGACCTTTAGATTCTAATTCAATGTACACATCTCTATGTAATAGACAAGTATTTCTTATTTCGAAATCAAAGCCCTCGGCTGTAGCACGAAACGACAATGATTTAAAAATAAGAACCACTTTCTACCATGTTGGAAGGCTATGACCGACACAAACCCGTTGTGTCATTGACCAATTACTACTTGATATTATTTAATTTTAGAGGGATTATATTATGTTACAATCATAATCATATTATAAAGAGATTCTTCCTTTTAAATTAAATATTTCAAATCAATAATCGATAATCAGATGATTCCCAGATCGGGGGGAGCATTGTCAAGAGGCGTCACTTAATACCCCTTTCTTACAGATAGAAATTTGCTTTTGACAGAATCATCCTTTCTCTCAATATTGAAAACTCATATTTAATTACGTGTTTCATAAACACAAGAATCTCATGATTGTATTCATAATATTATTGTTAAGGAAAGAAACGATTCATATTCTAGATTTTCTAGAGCACGCTTTATATTGATTTAAGTTCACCTAAATCTATCATCGCATGGTAAACATAGACATATATCTCATATATAAAATTAAATAAAAAAGTAAATGTAAAGTGCAATAAAGTAAATGTGTTTGGTTATGGCCCCATCCTATGTGATCTTTATCAAGCTCATGATAAAGATCAAGGTCAATCTAATATGGTGATTGAAATAAATATAACTACTTATTACATAAGTTTTCTTCTTTGTTTAGACTTCTTGTATGCCTCGTCTTCTTCTTTGTATCACCTCCATTGGATAGCCTTCTTGAGTCTTCAATTACATTACATAGATTGAAAGTAAAACTAATCTAATGAACTTACAAGAATAACTCGAGTTACATTCGAGATTTATGATTACAAAGATTGACGACATGCAAGTCGTATTTAAAACCAAAACCAAAACCATTACACTAAGGTCGAAAGACCATAACCATCCACCATGCTCATACAACACATAAAAGCATGTTAAAACACATAATCTGATCTTAACATATCATATTATCCATGATCTAATCATAAAAAAAATATGACAAAAATCAGAAAAATCAGAATCAAATCAGAAAAACAAGAATCACTGTTTACGGGCAGTAATTGACGTCAAACGCCTTACAGACGAGTCGTTGATAGCTTTTGCTATCAGTTTTGTTCAGACGCTCGTTTACCTATGGAATAGGGTATTCATCTGCGTAAATCGGACACCAGACCCAGATTTCAGCAAATATGCAGCAACCAATTCAGAATCCGTATCCAATATGATTCTCATAATTAGAACAAACATAAATCATGTATATATCAGTATATATACAGATTACATAATCATCTTATGATTATACAACTCACATAAATATCATATATTCAAAACCATACATATATAAGCATATTATATCAACATCAAATCATGGCGAATCACGTACATGCTCATATATCGAAAACAGTTAAACACATAAACGAATTAAAAACTTTTCGCAAGTAGCTCTGATGCCATTGAAGGGTTTTTAGCACATAAACGCAACGAAAACGTAAATTTAAATCTTAAAAAAACCGAAACCCTTCGCAGGATCCATGCGAAAAATAATATTTAATTCGTAGTTCAGTATGTTTACCTTAAGAAGCTTTACGTTAATGGAAAGATGGAGGTCTTTAATAGCGATCCAAGAACGATGAACGGAAATCCCTAGCAGCTGTTCCTCAAGTGTGAAGTACTCCACCGGTATCCACCAAGAGTACAATGTGATGGAGGAGGAAGAGGTTGAGAGAATTAGTTGCCTCCCTCTTGTTCTACTTTAGAATTAGGGTTAATTATTTGGGTTGAGGCAAATAGGGTTTATAATAGTATATTTATAGGCAAAATTTTCAGCTGAAAATTTTCCATAAAATATTATTATTATTAACCCTTTAATTGATTATTCTTATTAACCAATTAACTAATAAATAAAACACCTTTTAATCATTAATCCCTTTTCCAAACACTTTAGAAAAATAATTCTCTCACTTGATTTAATTTCCAAAATTAAATTCTTAATTAATAATATTAAGAATTAATTAAATCTCATTTAATCAATTATTAAATCTGCTAATTAATTATTTATTTCACAAATAAATAATTACCAGCCATTATTAATTAATTTCTCCACCATTAAATCATTCTCTTTTATGGTGTGACCCTGTAGGTTCAATATTAAGTCGGTAGTAGATATAAATAATAATAAAACTATTTTATCATTATTTATATAAATTCTCTAATTCATTAAATATGATTAATTAATAAATTAATTATATTTATTCTACATCGTGAGGGATACTTCTCAGCATATCGCGACTATCCGGATAATACGAATTCACTGCTCAGAATACCAAGAACCTATTCAGTGAGTAGTTACCATACAATCAATTTCTTCTACCCTGCAATGTCACGATTAAATACAAGGCATGAAACTTGTGTCAAGCCTATCTTATTTAATCATTTGCTTTCCCATTCGCTATGCTTAGTTCTATTTAATATAAATTAGAAACTCATTTCTAATTTCATTCACTCTGGCCAGAGATTCCTGAACTAGCATAAGTGGATCAGCATTGAACATTCTCTTCCTTCACTGGAAGAGGTAAATCCTTTATTTATCATACACTATCTTTGTGTACAAATTCCTATACCCAGTAGAGCCCTTATAATTGTCCCTGGAGACTAAGAACTAAACCAAACCATAGTTCAGTGTACACAAGATGACTATGATGACCTCAAGTCTAAGGATACTTATACAACTATCAATATGTGAACAACTGCTGACACGTGAGTGAACTCCATCAGTTGTTCAGTTGTGTGAGTCATGTTCAATGAACTTATTCTATAATAAGCACCTACATACTAGCTATAGTGTCACCACACAAATGTCTATGAGAACAGACATCCTTCATAATGAAGCAAGCATAGTATGTAACGATCTTTGCGGATTACTAATTACCAGTTATTAATCCTACGACCAGGAAATATTTAAGTTTAGAGTTATCATCTTTTAGGTCTCATTATTATGATCTCATCATAATCCATAAAAATTTTTACTCTAAACTATGGTATATCTTATTTAAACACTTAAATAGATAAAGGCCGCAATAAAATTAAAACAGGTCTTTTATTAATATCAATGAAATCAAAAAAGATTACATAAAAGTTATTCCTAAATCATCATACATGATTGGACTTAGGACACATCTCTTTCAGCAACTAGGGATGAGTTTGAATCCTTTTTAACCACCACAGTCTTTTGAGAAACTGTGGCTTGGCTAGCTTGGGTACCACTCACCTCTCCTACCTTATTCTGGGGGTTTTCTTGATGTTCACCCCTCCCCTCACCACTAACACCCTGTACACTACCCTCAAGGTTCATGGTAGGTGTTACAACTGTTGTCTTTTGAGAGATAACAGAGGTGGCTTTCTTTGACTTGGGTTTTGAAACTTTAGGTTTGGTGGCCTTGGTAGGAATCTATTGGGGCATTGACACAGATCCCATGGCCACACTTGAAGGTAAAGAAATGATGGGGTTGGAAGTAGTATGAGTTGAAGAAGTATTTATCTCACTTACCTGAGGTGCATTCATGATTGGTAAATATACCAATAGCACCTGACTGTTGAGGTTAATTCTCAAAAGGTCTGCAAGGACCCTCTTCTCTTGTGCCCAACATTTGAGTTTATTACTCTCATTAGTTATGACCAAACCTTCAGCAACATGGTTAGCCAATAACATAAAGAATCTAGCATAGTAGATGTTATGAGGTCTATTAGCCTTGTTACCTAACCTAGTACCCAATTCTAGCATAACATAATTGCTGAAATTAAAGTACCTATCAGAAACCAGCATATAGAGCATATAAACAAGAGATGAAGTTATTGCATCAAAATTACTAATTTTCCCAAAGAAAACCTTGATAAAGGCATCACTAAGAAAACTCCATTCTTTCCTAAGGCCTTTTCTCTTAATACTGCCTAAACTAGTAGAATCAAGGGAATAGACTATGGAATCTAACATGCTAGATACATCATTATCAGTGTGTGGTGTCATGGCATTGTTTTCAGGTAATTTAAAACTGGACTGTATATTATCACAGTTAATACAGTAATCCTTACCTTTGAGAGAGAAAGTGATGGTCATATCAGTGGGGTTGAACTCTGCAGTTGTCCACATTTCCTCAACTACCTCACAGTAAATCATTAGGGCTTCCAGCATTGCATAGCTTAGTTTGCAGTTTTTGATGAAGTCCATCATCTTGTGATAATCTGAATGGGCTTCATTCTTTTCCACCAAAGCTACAAAATTGTTTTTCTCATAGACAAACCCAGATTGGGACATTATCTTTACTAGTGGTGCCATTGTTGTGGGTAGAAGTTGCAGAGAAAAGTTGAGAGTTTTGGGAAGGAAAGAGAGGAAAAACTTTTGAAAAGTTGCAAGAAAGCGTAAAGTGAAAATAAGAATTCAAAGGGGCTTTTATACTTTCTCAAATTAAAACATAAAGAGAATGATTAAACAATATTTTTAAGTGAATTACAGCCGTTTGAGAATAAAAGTAAAACTATAAGTATTCTAAAAATTGCCTTTAATACAAATACATACAACTGTGTATATATGTATCAACGATTAAATAAATAGAATCAACGGCTGTGACTCACTCAAAACGACTGATGTGACACTTCAACGGATGAGGTAAATAGTTATTCGTTAAAGATTAACACAGTTTTATCTGTTGAAGGATAAAATTACCAGAAATGTATTTGTCTTTCAACGGATAATGGACATCCGTTGATAGAACAACTTTGGCTTTCAACGGATAGGGAATATCCATTGATAGAATAAACTGTACTTAAAGCCAACTTTGTTCTTGCAACAAATTCATTTCAGGCTACAAAACAAATTACATTTAGAACATGAATTTAGGATTAATTAAGCATACCTAGCTCACTTACTAATCTTGTGAATGTTGATTCATCAAGTGGCTTGGTAAATATGTCTGCAATTTGTTTTTCACTTGAAACAAAATGAAGTTTCACTGTACCATTCATCACATGTTCCCTTATAAAGTGGTACTTGATGTCAATATGCTTGGTTCTTGAATGCTGCACTGGATTTTCAGTAATGGCAATGGCACTTGTGTTGTCACAGAATATTGGGATTTTGTCAACATTTAGCCCATAATCAAATAGTTGATTTCTCATCCATAATATATGTGCACAGCAACTACCAGCAGCAATGTACTCAGCCTCAGCTGTTGATGTAGAAACAGAATTTTGCTTCTTACTGAACCATGATACAAGTTTATTCCCTAGAAATTGACAGGTGCCAGTTGTACTTTTCCTATCTATTTTGCAACCTGCATAATCTGCATCTGAGTAGCCAATTAGATCAAAACCAGACTCTCTAGGGTACCAAATTCCTAGATTTGGAGTCCCTTTGAGATATCTGAAAATTCTTTTAATAGCAACTAAGTGAGATTCTTTAGGATCATCTTGAAATCTAGCATAAAGACATGTAGAAAATATTATATCAGGTCTACTGGCAGTTAAATATAGAAGTGAACCAACCATGCCTCTATAGCTTGTAATGTCCACAGACTTTTCAGCCTTGTTTAATTCAAGCTTAGTGGCAATGACCATGGGAGTTTTTGCAGATGAACATTCCATTAAGTCAAACTTTTTTAAAAGATCATAAATATATTTAGTTTGACTATTGAAAATTCCACCACTAACTTGTTTAACTTGTAAACCAAGAAAATAAGTTAGCTCTCCCATCATGCTCATTTCATATTTACTTTGCATTAAATTAGCAAACTTTTTACAAAGTTTATCATCTGTAGAGCCAAATATAATATCATCTACATAAATTTGAATAAGTATTGTAGAGCCATTAAAATTTCTAAAGAAAAGAATTTTGTCAACAGTACCTCTTGTGAAGTAATTATCTAGGAGACCATCAACTAATGCAACTTCATCAATGATGACATTTTCCTTTGAAATCAAGCCATATCCCATAGTGAACCCTTTGTTGTCATCTCCAAAGGTTATGTTAGGGCCAGCTCTCTCCTTGAACTCTGTGAGCAGGGTGAAATCTCCTGTCATGTGCCTTGAACAACCACTGTCCAAGTACCATAGATTCCTTCTTTTTCCCTAGTTGCTTGATGAACTAGTTTTATTTTCATCAGAATTAGCCATCAGGGCTAAGTTGACATATTCCATATCATCATCTTCATTGGCTCCATTAGCTGCCCAGTCATTTTCCTGAGTCAGGAAAGCCCTTTCCTTTTGTTTGAGCAATTCGAAATATTTCTTTTTGTAATCCATTTTCTCAAATTTCTTATTTTCAGAAGTTGGCTTTCTGCACTCACTTGCAAAGTGTCCACTTATACCACAGTTATAACACGTGAACTTAGATTTGTCCACCATGTTCTTGTTTAGCTTAGTGGCTCTAATGTTTTGATTGAATTTCATTTTTGCAAACCTTCTGGACAGGAAAGCCAGATGTTCATCAACATCATCAGAGTCATCTTGACTGGAATTGTCTTCAACCTCAGCAGTTTGCTCCTTTCCCTTGCTTGATTCTGATTTGCTTGTGCCAATTTTGAGACTTGGCATTGTCTTTTCTTCATTCCCGGCTTCAGTTCTCTCATTTTCAGCTACAAGTGCAACTGATCCACCTTTTCTTTTTCCCTTCTCCAACAGCTCATCTTGCTCCATCTCAAGTTCATAGGTCTTCAAAATTTCATATAATCTTTCAAGTGTGAAGTCCTTATAATCTTGATAATTCCTTAGTGAAATAGTCATAAGCTTCCATTCCTTTGGTAGAGACCTCAGAAATTTTAAGTTGGAATCCTTGACTTGGTACACTCTGCCATACAGCTTCAATCCATTCAACAGTTTCTGAAATCTATTGAAGGTATCATTCAATGATTCTCCTTCTTCAGAATGAAAATATTCATATTGTTGAATGAGAAGCTGCATTTTGTTTTCTCTAACTTGTTCAGTACCTTCACAGATAAGTTGCACGGTATCCCAAATTTCCTTAGCAGTTTGGTTGTTAATGAAATTATCAAACATATCTTTGTCTAGGCCATTAAACAGAATGTTCATTGCCTTCTTGTCCTTGTGAACCTCTTCAATATCTTCATCAGTCCATTCTGCTTTTGGCTTGGGAATTGACTGTCCAACAGCAACTGTGGCCACCTTGTGAGGGATGTGAGGACCATTCTCAATGCAGTTGATGTAGCTTTCATCTTGAGAGAGAATATGTAGATGCATCTTCACTTTCCAGTGATGATAATTATCTCTTTCTGGAATCTTCACTCCAATATCCTTCTTACTCATGATGTTAGTAGAATAGATCTTTAAACTCTTTGTATGTCAAGAGCTCGCTCTGATACCAATTGTTATTCCCAAGGAACTAACAATGAGATTTACAGAAGGGGGGTTGAATGTAAATCTCAAAACTTTTTCAAGTTTTGAGCAGTTTCAAAAGCTAAGTGTTATGATGAACAAATGTGTGTGAATTGCTTTGAGCAGGTGCAGACAGATGTATATTCAAGACACAAATGTAAAGAACACAAAGGCTTTAAAAACTTTTCTGGTGGATTTGTTGTTCCACCAGAGATGCGTATTTCAGAAAATCTGTGATACAAAGAATTGATCACAGCTGCTTCCTAGTACAAACTAGATGATTTTCTCTCTATGTTTTTTCTAAACAGCTCTGGAAAATTCACATCTAATTACTAGTTGCAACTTGGTTTATATATCACCAAGTTTACAAGTGAAGACAAAGATAAAATACAATTTATAAAATAGTTCTTCACATGTTTCTTATTCATTTCTCTATCCAATGCAGTCTAAGATAATCTGTGAATCTTTGAATACTTCCTTGTTTGCACCAGAATGGAAATGCTGCTTTTTCTTGATTCCTCCAAGAGGCTACCACATTCCAATTGTCTCTGTCAACCCACTGTCTGCTTATGAATTGTCACTATCAACTGCTATGGAACTAAGCATCCGTTGAAGCTTTCATCCGTTAATGGCTTTATTCATTGATGCTTTAGTGGCATCCGTTGATGCTTTTAACAGTTGAAGCTTTATCCGTTGATGCACTCATCCGTTGATGGATGTTATCCGTTGAAGGTTTAGAGATATCCGTTGAAGATTTGTTTCTCATCTGTTGAAGGCATTTAATCTATCAGTTGATACTACTTCATTTATACAAAATTATAAGGCATGAAATATTTACAATTAGCCCTCCTATTTGCATATCCACTAGTAGTCAACATGACTTATAATTTCCCACAACTTCTAAGAATTATAACTTAGATGCAGAGACTGAAATGTGCTACAATACTAAACTTATTTCTAAGTAAAGCTACTCCATCAACGGATAGCCAAGATGGTTTTATCCGTTGAGGCTACAAATACTAGATTTCTACTTAAGTGTTTTGTTTAACTTATCATCAAACTAATACAAATATTCCTAACATATATCATGATAATAAAGTTTGATACTTACCTTACGAAAAACTAAGTGTTAAATTTAAAAAATAAACAAAAATTCTAAAATAATTAATTTATTAATAAATGATAAAAAAATGTACTAATAATAATGTATAAGTGATTAACAATAATTTATTATTTGTAATATATATAAATTTTATCTGAGTCAAGTCGAGTTACCGCGTTTGAGCCGAACATACAAAAAGTTCGACTAGGCTAGTTTACTCATTCGAGCTCATTTTTATATTGAAGGCCAGCTCGTTTAAAAAAAACGAATCGAGCCGAGTTCACTTAAATAATAAAATTATATTTTATCAGAAAGTTACTATTTTAAAATATAATTATCTTCCGTACATTATGTTATTATTATACAAACATTAGTTTGATATATTATCTACCATAATTTATGTTATTTTTATATTTACTAGTATATCTCATATGCGCAAGGATTATTTTAAATATGTTTGTTTTAATATTATTTTTATTTTAAATATATTTTTTCATTTAGTAAGAACAAAATATAAACATAAAAGATAATAAACCACGATAATATATGAATGACAAAGTTTACTTATCAATACCTGTTGACGGAGGAATCTGGTAACAACAAAGATTGAGGTTTCTCGCCGGAACTAAGATCTGTGACGGTGGTTCTTTGCCGGAAACTTAAGCGGTGTGTGGTTGATTGTGGTTGTTTTAGGCTGAGATTGATCAGAGTAAGTGGTGGCTCTCTTATCAGCTCTCAACTTCTTACCCTCTCAATGTGCCTACGTACCCTTTATATAGGGATCAAGCCTGACGTAGTTCTCGTAGAACAAGAAGCCTGATGGGTTTAGACTTCTTATTCATAAGTCCAATAGAAGCCCGTCCAATATCCGTCTTCCGCTAATTTTAGGAATGTCCAACTATGAGGCCCAACCGCGAAGGCCCAAGGCTCGTCCGTAATCGCAGGACTTCACGGATAGTGCATCTCCCTGCGCAAGGATAACACTCCGCTACAGCTATCTCCCTTGATTTACGAACGCAGGTATAGCCACGGTTCACCCCAAGTGCCAGACGCGTCCCTGTCCCCCGAATGAGGATAACCCACCAGATAACAGGACAGGTGATCCCAAGCTCTTGGGTGCAAAGTGCAGGATGACTCCAAAGTTCTCCAACGAGGACACCCGTTGAATACAAGAACAGAGCTCCCAAAGCACACACCAAAGTAAACCCCGCATCCCCAACGAGGACACCCGTTGAATACAGGAGGAGGCCTTCAATCATCAGGCATACCCCTGGAAGCCTTCAAGCTTTTCACGGACATCCCCCTCCTTGACCGTCTCAAGGAGGGAATTCTTCAAAGAGTACCTGCAAAAAATACATTAGTAAAAATAACCTCCATTGCTCCTCTCCATGCAAGCTTTGTCCTGAACTCAACATCAAAAGTATATAGACCAAACACAGGACGCGTCCTAAACCTTTGGGCGCGTCCTAACCTTCATAAATCCAAACCTGTTTTCTCATCAATCGTTCCTTATAGCATTCAAAACCACAGGACACGTCCTAGAATCTAGGGCGCGTCCTTAACCTTATTAGACTTGTACCATCTCCTCTAAACCATCACGCACAGCATCTCATTCCTTATGACGCGTCATCGTTAAAGTTGACGCGTCCTACAGCTTCCATCGCTATAAGATTTCATCTGCTAAGCATTTTCAAAGATATCGACGCGTCCATATTTCACGGGCTCGTCCTTTCTTGACCATGCACTCATCTTGCCTCGTACATATTCTTCCCAAAACAGGCGCGTCCTCTTCAATGTGACACCAATTTTGACTTGTAACCAGCCCGCGTTTGACCCAAGTCAATCCAGTGCCAAATTTTGGGTATAACAATACCTATTTAATATACGTTATACAAAGATAATAAACTATAATAATATACGTTCTACAAAGTTTGCTTATCAATATCTATTTAAAATATATTTTTTCATTTAGTAAGAACAAAATATAAACATAAAAGGTAATAAACTACGATAATATACGTTCTACAAAGTTTACGATAATAATACATTCTAAATTTAATATGAAATATTGATAAGTTAAGACATCAATATATATTCTGATCTCTAATAATATTCTCTATATTCATTCTTCAAATAATATTTTATCATTAAAATGTATCATTATTTCAAAAATTGAGAAAAGAGAAAGTGCTTCTTTCTAATATATTATAAAATAAAAATTAGAAGATAAGACAAATTAGCTAAAAATAAGGAATGTGAAGAAGATTTTAGTAAATTTTAATGATTTAAGAAACCACTAGGATATCGTTGAAGTGATTTTTTTCTTTATATTACTTATATTGTAATTTAGGACTCCATATGGCGTAATTTAGGACTCCAAATAGCTAAGCTACTAGAATTCTCTTAGTTACTTAGCTATTTGGAGTTGCTCTTGGGAATCTTAAATACCATAAAGTTCTAAAATTTTGATGGTAGCTTCCACCCCATAATCATCCATGATATGGTGACTTCCCACCATATGTAGCGTAGTGTAATACAAAATGCTACAAATAGTTCTGGAAATAAATTTGAAAATATCCTTATTTCCCTTTATATACAGTAACATTAACCGAGAAATCTATATAGAAGCATGATGATCAACCTTTTAAAAGCAAAGATACTCACTTCCATGTTAGTGAGATCTGCCACAGGCACATCAATGCTTAGACAAGTAAATATATGCAAACCAAGTCAAGATAATGAGGTATGAACTGAGCACAAAAGAAAAATTGACCGGAAAAGGGATATAAAGGTACAAATAACTAGTCCAAGTAGAGTCTCATTTTTTGCCTCAAAACTGTACCCATCAACTCAGCTTTCCAAATAATATACTAGATCCCTCGTGGGGAAATTATTGTCAAGTTAACAAATAGAGAAACCTTCGGAAAGATTCCATCTTTGTTGCCAAAGAGATTTTAATAGAATACATTTGCTTGGTTAATCGGGATCCCCTACAGTTACATCAAACCCCTTTCAATCCTCGGAGCTTTCGTTCTTGTCTGCTGCTACCGTCACCCCAACTTCGGCAGGCCTTAGAATCCTATCATGTAGCATGTATCCAGACTGCAACGATATAATAAAAAAATGAGCTTATGCAATATATACTACTATAAATACCAAATTAATAGCATCACTTGACTTCTTTAAATATAAAAATAAAACAAGCTTATGAATTGAATATGTATAACACAAATATTAACACCAAGCATAAATAGGTAGCTTGTGCTTTTTGACAATTACACGGAGAAGTGTGCACGTAAACGAATGATGAAATGTGTGATATGTAAATTATCCGAAAAAAATTTAAAAAAGAAACTCTTAATCATTAACTATCTGCCAGTGCCCGGCACCCAAAAAAACAACGACCATGTTATCGAGAACCTTAGAAGCATGCTCTCCCAGACTTCCACGAATTATACAATTAAAAAAATGATAAAATTATTATATTTATGGGAGTGTTGGGGGGAGGGTGGAGGAATAAGTTACCTTCAAGACAACAGCAACAGTGTCCGGATCTTTGGTAGGATCTGGTACTTGAAAAACAGCATTATGCCTATGGGGATCAAACTGCTCATTTAGAGGATCATACTTCTCCACTCCAAATTTTTTAAAAACCTGTGCGAAAAGACAAGATATTAGTAGAAAGCACTAAATATATTCATCAAGTCATAAGTACATAGCTATCCAAAAAAGAAGGCATTAATACATACCACGAGAACAGATTTATCTAAAACAAAAAATATAAGAAAATACAATAACAACTCGCAGGGTATAGCTTTACATTTTAATAGACAGCAAAAAAAAATCCTAAAAATTATTGATTCAACATCTATATGATACACAAAGGGCTATCAAAAAGATATAATTAACAATATCAAAAAATGGACAAAAACTATACATGAGGTAGACACTGTCTAAGGTAACTTAATTAGTGACAAACTGACAATAGTATCTGGTATCTACAAGGACGGAATATAATAACGATACCTCTGCCAACTGCTTTTCAGTCATTTCAACACCTTCCAGCAATGTTTTTAGAAGTGGAACAGCTCCAGTACTGTCTTCAGAGGTGTCCATCTTTGCAAAACTGTCTTTCACAACTGAAGAAGCTCTACCCATATTATCAGCAACATCCAACAAGCCCTTGGCAAAACTCTGCAAATTATATGGAAAGATATAATGCAAATGTTCTTACAAGATGCAACCTAATATGAAAGTAAATAAAGAAGTTGTTCTACAGAAACCTGTATTGCAAATTTTTTTGAATTCTCTGCTTCGCGTCGTGTCCTGTCCATGACATTTTCCATTTCAGCATAGGTCCGGAGAACTTTGTCTTTCATGGTTTCAATCTCTTTGTTCTTCCCCTTGAGAATTTTTTCCTTCTCCGCCACAAGTTTCACCAGATCTTCCGTTGAAAGGTCCTCATCAGAACCTGTATTATATATTGCAGCTCATATATTCCTATTCATATGATTTAAAGCAGATGAACATCTTAAAAATGCTACTGAAATAGAACCTGACTCTTCTTCCTGGTCAGACGCAGATGATTTCCTTTGGTCAGATACTTCATCTTGCTCACTTGCATTTGAAGAAGCATTTTCAGTTTTTTTTGCAGCATCCTTCTCATCAGCTTCAGGAGATGCAGATGATGAAAATCTAAATCGTTGCAAGGAAGAGAGAGTGGGAGTTGAATCATGCAATTGAGACAAGTGACCTCCAACTACCTAAAATAAAACAAGAACCTTGAAATTAAAAAAAAAATTGGGAATAAAGCTGTAATGAGAGAATATTCATCATTTCAAGAACTACTAACAACCATTAGAGCTTTAGGGTTTCATAGGCAGCCATTGTCAACTTTGATAATTGCTGACAAGGTACAACTCCACTGGGAATCCATAATAGGCCAAACATTGTGCATATATGAGGAAAGAACTAACATACTCATCAAACATTCATTAAAACCCATGCTTGACATATAACAAAATGTCAAATGGTTTTTGGCTCTATTGCTTATAGTTGTCTTTCAATTAGCTGATGGAAACTCTATACATTAAAGTTTTTATTGAAACCTTGAGTTCATACTAGAGCATCTTGAAGTTGCTAATTACAAATAATATTTGGAGAACCTTAAGTAAGTCTTCATAAGATTTTAAAATGAGGGATGAGTACATGTTGAGTAGGTGACGAGAGGGCAAAAGTGATTTCTCAGATTCCTATAATACTACTTGATGGAGAAGGGAACAAAATGAGCGACAACAAGTAGGAGGGAAGGAGATATTAGCTAACTGGTCTACCTCCATGACACCAAAAATGTATCAGGAATGATATATAAATAGAATATAAAATATTGTGAATGGAATTAGAGGAGTGAAAACGGAGTTAAGTAGAAAGAACATAAAAAATGCAAAATTTACAAATGAGTAATAATACAAGCATTCATCCACAATTGAGAAATTGGTAATGATGGAAGGAATGAACTCAAAATAATTACAAATAATAAGTTTATAACCAAGAAAATACTATAAATTTCGTTCCAGTACCTCCCAATTCATTCCCTCAAACCAAACGGATCGAAACAACAAAGTTGGACTCACAGAGCAAAACCCACAAAAAATATCAGAAGAAAATCAATAGCAAACACAATAACAAAAACAATAAAAAAATTGACAACCATATCAAAATAGTAAAGTAAATAATAATAGAAGTAAACAAAAAAAAATTGACAAACTTTAATCCAAACTATACCATAAAATCAAGCAATTCGAAACATAGTAGCCAGAAAGATGCAAACTTGAACAAAAAGACCACAACTTTATACATAAAAACATGATAAGGCAAAAAGGGCTTAAACCCCTTATAAAACCCTAGCTATAATCAGTAAAAAAAATAAAATAATTATTGCCAAGTTATAAAAATTGCATCTTTTTACCTTGTTGTGAATAAGAGGCGACTGATTAAGAGGAGCATAAACATGAAAAAGCTGCTTTTGTTGCTTAACGCCATTGGAGGAGATAAGTGCCGCCGTGTTTCGCAATCCATAGGTCTTCTTTGCTGCTGTTGATAGCCGGCCAGTGATTCTTCCGATCAACATATTGATTATAGATACAGTTGAGATGTGTGTAGTAAATACAATTGTGTTGAGTTGAGGCGGTGGTGGTTTGTGTAGAATGAAGAACAACGAAGGAGGGTTTTGCCTTTTAGTTTGCTCGATTTTTTAAATATTAATTAATTAATACTATTTTGTTATTATAAAATACTTTCCTTTCTTTCCCGTCAAGAAATTGTAGTTTTTAACAATTTAATCTTGGTAACAATTTTTATTTAGCTCCAGACTCCGGTGATTACAAAATGGGAACAAATTGTAATATTTCAATATACTCATATTTTATTTGCTAAAGTTGTCATAATGAATAAGTTACATGGATGTTAATCAATATTATCTATCTATACTGTACTGTTATAAAGTAGAACACCCTTTATTTGGTAGTCGGTTGCTCGGTACAGTTATTTGGTACGATAAATAACAACCGTCAGATCTAAAGTCAGAAAGAAGAGAACTGTTGGATGCAAAACACCATCTATTTGGTAGTCGGTTGTTCGGTACAGTTATTTGGTACGACAAATAACAACCGTCAGATCTAAAGTGAGAACCATTGGATGCAATAATAAAATATTATTATATTAATATTTAAACTGCTCTCATTGATTCAGGATTCGAACCCCGTCAAGAGCTTATTATATTTAAACTTTTATATTCTTTATTTTAATAATTTCTAGAGGTTCAGAGCTCGAGTTCTGTGAACAACATATTATATTATATTATTTATTTTCAGTTAAGTCTCAAATTATTATAAAACATATATTATTATAACTTCCAAGCTTAAAACCTGTGCGATGCACGGTTTCCGTTAATATTTATATTTTATAAGATTTTATTGAATTTCTAATATAAATAAATAAATATGTTAATTAATAACAATATAATTATAATTTAATTGTGTATAATTTTAAGTTAAATCAAATAGTATATAAGAATTAATTGTTTGATGTTGGCGAGGTTCGAATATGTGAACTTGGTTAGTGTATTTATTTATAAATATTAATATAAATATTTGTTGTTGGGAGGATTCGAACCTAGAAATTTACTTGTAATTTTATAAATAATAATAGAAATGTTTTTTGTTGGCGGGATTCGAACCTGTAAGCTTGGCTGGTGTATTTTTTTTAGTATTCGGATCTAAAGGTTATGATCATTTGGTTAAGGATCTGACGGTCGTGATCGAAAGGGATAACCAAAAATAGGGTTAACCAAACTACAAATTATACCCCTGTTCGGTTATTATATTTTAGTATAGATTATGTTCTTCAATTTATATTTCAACTATTGAAAATTATATTATAAAATATAATATTAAAAATTATCGAATGTTAAAAGCAATCTGTGCATCGTACGGGTTATAGGCTAGTATATATTATACGTTGCCATGTTGTGAGATTAATTTTTTAGAGGAAGCATGTGTCAGTTAGATTAACAACCCCAAATTTGTTTAACTATTTTTATTATTTACGTGAAGGTTCAATATTTTACATATATGAACTGCATTTGAAGTTTTAATCATTATTTTATATCACATTTTTTTAAAAAAAAGATCACCATAATATTTGTTTACTTTTAGTTTTAGTCGCATGATAACGAACTATATTTTTTATAAAACCATCTGAATAGTAAATAATTTATGTTATTCATGCGTAAGTTTATATATATATATATATATATATATATATATATATATTTCTAAAAATAGTCATTTGTATTTAATGTCCGCTCAAAAATTACTAAATTTTAAATTTGTGTTATAAATATGTTTTGTGTAAAAATTATATTAAGATAAATTTAGTTATATATATGTAGTTATAAATTATTATTAAATAATGAAATAGTAATAAATATAGGTAATAATGAGTTAGATTAAATAATACATGCATATTAGATAAATAATATTAAAACATGAATATTAAACGAAAAGTCATCATTTATCATCTATCCTTAATATAATAGTTAAAAATATTGAGACATTTTATTCATGTGAAAAAACTATTATGCCTTTTCCTTCATGTCTACCTTCAAATTATCATGTCATCCCAAAGTCGCGTGATCCAAACAGTCGTCATACACAAAATCAATGAAGAAACTCGCAATTCGAACAATAGCAAGCAACCAACATGTGCTTGCATCTTCGGGATTGGGGAGAAAATAACAATGAGTCATCGCATAATTTATTAAGTATCCATGTTGGACGAATAAAGGTTTGGGATTTGAGAGTTTCGGCAGGTGCATGTTTGTTTGGTGATATGGATCCCCATATCGTGCAGGTGTGTCGGGTAATTGATGCATTTCATTTTCTATATGCTAAAATATGATTGTGTTTTTTAGATTATCGTTTACATATATGTCTGCTTATATTGTTATGTTAGGTCACACACACTGTAGAGGGGGTGAATACAGTGTATAGTACACTCAAATCGAACTTTAAGAACTTAAGTAACAGAAAACAAACTTTATTGAAACAATAAACTCTGTTACAGTATGGAACTGTTACCTCTCAGTGATAAACAAATATCACGAGAGCTGCTAGGGTTACAATGAATAATCTTCTCTAATAATGATAACACTTTTAGTGTAAACCCTATATCTGTGTTTATATACTACACAGTTACAAGATAATCGCTAATTGATATGGAATATAATTTTGCTTCCTAAAATATATCAATCAGATATCTTTTCTTCCAAGTATTCCATTCTTTACAGAATTCCTTCTTCATGCATATCTCTTCTTATGTTTATCTTGATCTTCTTTCCTTTAATCAGCTACTGTCCTTATCTGATTGTCCTTCAGCACTTAAGTTCTGATATCTATCTTCTGACGATTATCTCCTGATAACATATGTACTGATATCCTTAAGTCCTGACTTCCAGTATAAGTACTGATCATCAGTTAAGTACTGATTTATCCTGTTCAAGTAAGATCTGAAATCTAAACATAAAACATATTAGCCATGACATTATCAAATATATCTAACAATCTCCCCCAACTTGTAAATTAACATAATATACAAGTTTAACAGATATTTGATGATGTCAAAAACATTAAGTACAAATGCATGAGAATTAGACTAGATAACTACAACTTACAGTCCTTAAAGCTTTTACCAATTTCAACTTCTGATAACAACTTCAGTCTGTATAAATATCAGAATTTAAGCAGTTGTAGATCTTCGACTTGGCTTCATCATTTTCTGATCTCTCTGATGTCAGGAGTTGTTCTGAGATAGTTCTTCAACAAACATTTCTCAGCATATCTGAGTTCATCAATCATTCTCCTTTTGACATCTTTAAGCTCTGCAGTATCTTCATCAGTTTGAAAGATTGCAGCTCTGAGATCATTGATCTTTGCTTTTCTCAACTCCTGATCTAGTCTTATGACATAAGCTTTGTCAGACTCTAGATTGAATTCAAGTCCCTTAATACCAAGATATGTTCTGATCTGTGCAGTATTAGGCTTCATATCAACAATATCACCATTGTGATCTCTGTACTTTGGAACATATATGCTGTCAGACTTAACAGAATAAAGCCTTTTCTGTCTCTGAATCTGTTCTTTTAAGTAGTTTGCAGCAGTCTCTTTTATTCTGTCATCCACTTGAAGTAAGAAAAGTACATGCTCCAATTCTTCAAAATACTTCAATGGAATGACATTTTGTCTTATATGATAAACCATACCATCTGTCATGAAATACAACATGATGTATTCTTTCAAGTAGGTATGGTAAACCATCTGTACAGATTCCAGTTGATTCAATCTCTCAGGAGTTGCTCCAATACCTGGTTCACTCAAGGAAGTTGGATCATTGGTAGTGTTGTGTACTCTTCTTTCATCAGCACTTCCCAATCCAGTTTTATCTCTACCTTCCTTTCCAGTAACTACTCTTGCTTCAAAACCACTTGCAGTAGTCTTCAAAGATTGAGTCTGTTTTGCTTTAGTGAATCCTGGTAGGAGTGTCTTTGATCTATTTTCTGATATCAAGTTAACTTGAGCTCTGTCAGAGGTTACTTGCTTCTTCTAAATATCAGAACTTACAATTTCTTGACTCTGAACAACTTGAGCCATGTCAAAGGTTGTTTTAAGAACTTTTCTTGAAGTCAGAGCAAGATCATCTTTTTCATCAGTAATTTCTTCTTCCTCGGGAGGTACATAAACCTTGATAGGTTCACCAACCTTTTCTTTACCCTTGGATCTTGGATCTATCTGTGGTTGTGATCTAGCCAACGTTGCTTCAGTATGTGTCCTTTCTTTGATCACAATGCCTTTGAGTTTTGGAAGTGACTTTTTACCAAAAGCTTCAGATTTAGATGTGACTTTCTTTGATTTAAGTCTGGCTTCTTCTTCCTTTAAACTTTCCAAGTCCATTCCTGGATTTTCTTGAAGAAATAATTGTCTTGACATTTCCTCATCAAGATCTAGAAGTTCATCAGAACTTATCCTTTTACCAGCAGCAGAACTTATTCTTTTCCCAGTATCAGAACTTGTCCTGTGACTAGCTTGTCTTGATGTAAACCTTCTACCTTGACTATGACCGCTACCCATTCCAGAGTATCCTTGATCATCATTTCCATCATCCTTTCCTTGCAGTGTCTTGTTAGTGTTGCATTTGGACTTAATTACCTTCTCCCCCTTTTTGGCATCAACAGGTAGTAAAAGAGAGATAAGTAATTCCACTGAGGATTGGATTTCAGTAAGTTGCGATTGCTGAGAAGCTTGATTTGTCAGAATGTCATCAATCTGAGCTTGTTGTTTCTCTTGAGTTTCTCAATATAAGCAATCCTGTCAATGGTAGGTTGAAAGAACTTTTTCTTATCAATTTTCCAAACTTGTTCTTGTTTGATAAAGTTCTCCTGAATCTTGTATAGCTCTGCATGAGTAGTTGAATGAAGACCTTGTAGATGTTTAATACTCAATGCAGTGACTCTAAGCTGGGTTTTTAAATCATCAGAATTTAACATTTCATCAGCTTTAGTCAAGTGCTCAGCAAGATGTATTGCATTTGGAACACATGAAACTGAGTTCCATTCCTTAGTCCACTCCTGACCTGCAGGAGTTTCACTCCAAGGTACTGGTGCAGCCCCGGTAACAAACTTCTTTACCAGTTTAGACTTAGGAAGAGTCTGTTGAGGAGTATATCCTGAAGGACCTGCTTCATCAGCATCTACAGTTGGAGCAGCATCACCAGTATCTCCAGCATTTGCAGCATCAGAACTTAAAGAATCAGTATCTTCTGATAAGACAACAGTGTGAGTAGCAATGGAGGCTTCAGCATCCTCTAATTGCTGATCTGATACTAAGTTCTGATCAACAGCCATATCCTGATGCTCACCTAAAGTCTGATCATCAGCATCTTGATGCAGAGAAGGTGTTGTTGATGACTCTGGAGTTTGAACAGCATCAGTAACAGGTGTTGTGGAAGGATTATTTGTTGTTGGAGCTTCTAAGAGAAATACATCAGACACAACCAAGTGTTGAACATCAATATCAGCACTTGTGCCTGGATCAACAAGAGACACAGATGGTGAGTTAGCCTTGTCAGATACAGCTTCCTGAGATGGAGTTGATGGAGAAGAAGTGACTGGAGCAAATTCCTTGTCTTATGAGATCAGAGATTCCTGATCCCCTTCCTTAGCTGCTTCCTCTTCATCATCTGAAACTGGCCTTTGTGCCCTCTGTTTCTTGTACTTCCTTGTTGATTTGGATTCCTTGGGAGTTTCAGGAACTATCATTCGTCTAAGCCTCTTGAGAAGCCTAGAACCCCCAATTTCAGAATCCTTCTGAGAAACCCCTTTCTCAGCTTCAGTAACAACAGGTTCTCTAGCAGGAACCGATTCCTCAGAATCAGATTCATCGATCAATGCAATCCTCCTTCTCTTTTGAGATGTTTGAGGAACATTCTTTGTCCTCTTTGGCTTGGAAGATGAAGATTTCACAGTAGGTGTTGAAGATGAAGGTCGAGCAGTCTGTGAAGTTGAGAGATAGGATTTGAGATATGTTCTGAGGGTAGGTTGAGTAGAATGAGAGGTAGGTACCGAGGTTGATGGATTTTGGGTGTTTGGAGTTGGTTGGACATCAGAGTAAACAGATCTATAAGTATCAGGATCAGCATTTACCAGGATCTGTTTTACAGACTTAGGAATCTATAATGGTCTAACCACTTTTTTCTTAGTATCAGCATTGACCAGGTCATTCAAGTATCGTTTTACAACCTTAAAAGGTGGGGTTTTAGTGTTGACTAAATGAGGTTCATCAGTACAGTAAGTGTAAATAAGTTGACAGAATCTAGCAAAATAAACAACATCTCGATCCTCTGTCATCCTATCCCCAATAAAACCAATTATTCCAGTTGCAAAATCAAAATGAGTTTGATGAATAATAGCATACCCTATGTGCTGACTCAGAATTGGGATAGCATCAAAATTTGAACATTTGTTCCCAAAAGCTTTGGTGATGCAATCAAAGAAGAAACTCCATTCTCTTCTGATTTTAGCCCGTTTCAACTGTCCAAGTTTCGTCAGACTCTTTTCATATCCCAATTCAGCCATTAACTCCTGAAGGGCTGAGTCCTCTGGAATTGAGAAAGTACAATCTTCTGGAAGATGTAAAGCCCTGCGTACTGTACCAGGAGTGACTACAAAGGATGAATCACCCACTTGGAAGATAATACTGGGAGTTCCACGTTGACCACCATCATCATAAAGTCCAGTCCTCCAAAACCTCAGAACTTGTTGGCTTGAAAAGAATTCAGGCTGTGTTAATGCATACCCAACCTCACTATGTGCAAGAAGATCTTGCACAAAGTGCAATTCAGATGGAGCTTCAGTGTGATCAAGAACTGCAGCATAGTTGTTGAGGACAAACTTAGCTCCATCAATTATTAAATCCTTTGGTGCCATGTGAAAAACAAATTGAGATTCAAGTATGCCTGTTAGGTGTTTGAGATAATGTCTGTATGAAAAACCAACGTGAGAAAGAAAGAGAAAGAGAGTAAAAGTAAGGAGAGAGATAAAATATAAAGAAAACAAAAGATTAAAGAAATCTTCTCTCTGTTGTACTTATACTCTGAACAAAAATGTTACCGTTGGACACCTGTCAGACATGCAGTAATAACGGACAGTTACTGGGCTCGAGAAAACAGGAATTATTACTTACCCAGTTGCCTAGTTTCAAGGAAAAACCGTTCCATTTATCAAGAGAAACAGTTTTAATTCAAAATTTAAACCGTTAGCACTGATTGAATTATTTTTCACTGCATCATTGATATTCTGAAAATACATCACATGAAAATGACCAAGATAAATTAGATAAGTAAGTGCTGAAAATGAATCATAACTTAATATAAAACAAAATTTATACGGTCATCGGAATATTAATCAGGATTTATCAACACAAGATAAAATAACTCAGAGACAAAATCTTGAAGTAAAAACAACTTTCATTAATATATCAAGACAATACATTTATGAAATGGAAATTGCATCAATACTTATACAAGATTTTCCCTAAGCTTCTAATCCTAACATCAACAGCCTTAGTCCTAGCTAAGAAGCCTGACAAAGCTGATGATGAAGAAAAACAGGAAGAAGACGAGATTAAGTCATCTTCTTCTTCCTACTCTCGACAAACAGAATGGCGAGTCGGATGATTCGCTCTTGCTGGCGGAGACGATGAAGATGAAGTTCTCTTCGAACGGCCACCAGATCACTTTTGATAACCTCTGGAAATTGAATCCAGAGATTGTGAGGAATGTTGGTGATAGGGTATGGAGTTGGAATTCCATTCAAAAAGACATGAACAGTCTCATCACCATAATTGTAGAACCAGCCAAATTCAGCCATTTGTGATGATAAGTGAAAAACGAGAGTGAGTTTGTGATAAAAGTGTGATGGGAAGGCTGATGTGAAGTGGTTGCTTATATAGGCAAGAGAATGCTAGGAGACGCAAAGAAATTGAATGCTGACAGGTAGAATTAATTCTACCTCTTCTCCCTAGACTTTGAAAAAGAATAACATTCATTGGAAAGAGGAATCATGGTTTAAACCGCACAAGAAACAAGAAACAGTGGACTGTGCAAGTACGAATACCATTAATCCTAATCATAGTGACTATTAATCTTCCACTTCAACATATCCTAGTTCGAACTGAGACTGTTATCAAATTTTATTCACAGACAAGCCAAGTAAAGGATTAGACTGAGAAATCAGAACTTAGACCTATACCAGAACTTAACAGTCATCAGAACATAATTTCTTAACTCGAAAAAGGAATGCCCATCTTAGTAAATCCTCATACAAGTTCTGAGTTATAGACGTCAGAACTTAATCATCAGAACGTGTAACTAGAACTTGTCCTCAGAATTTGTGCAATAATGACACAATGACTGTTTATCTAAAATAACATAGACCACCACATAAATTTTCATTCAGATGGAGTGATTAGTGTGTGCATTAAGCTAAATAACAGACAAAGAGTAAAGTCTGATTCACTTCAGTACATCTTAGAAATAAGGCATAACTAAAATTTTGCTAAAGAGCTGTCATTGTCCTGAAACCTACTGATGAATGAGTTCATGCTTGAGTCCACCTCAACTATTTTATGCTAATTTTATGCATCTTTTGAAATTCTATTTTACAGTGGCTTCTCAGTGTAAGTGAGTCACGACTGTTTATCAGAATTTATGCTATTATCAGAGTATTTCTCCAGTAATCATAGAGTGTGAAAAGTCACCAAGAAAATATTTTGCTTTTCTAATGCATATCTACTTAATATCAGCAATGCACTTGGGTCGTCCCTTCCACATTTTTACTCTAGATCTCAAAGGAGTACCTGATTTTATTCTTTGATCTTTTTGCTTTTTCTTTTGATAAGTGAGGTTTATCAGCACTTAGTACATTCAGCAGTTTTACTAGTATCAGAACTTAACAGATGAGTAACATTATTCTAATTTGTGACTTAGTAATAAAATATACAAAGTAAACTTAACTAAGCTCAATTATCAGAATTTGCTAGTGTCATAGGGTTTCCACTGAAATAATTACTTCTTACATGGAATCATTTGTTTATTGAAGACTACTAGGTCAGTATCTAGCACAGTTATCCTCATAGGATTGAATAGGTACTTGAACAGACATATCACTTATCAGAGTTTAGAAACATATATCAGACAACAGTCAGTACTTAAAGACATTTATCAATTAAGCACAGAATACACAATGAGATTAATTCTGTAAATACTGAGCATAAAGTCTGATAACACAGAACAAGACTAAGTAGATTTAGAGCAAGAACCTGAAACCATTCCAAGTTCATTTACCAATCTTGTAAAAGTAGCTTCACACAGTGGTTTTGTGAAGATATCTGCGAGTTGTTGATCTGTGGGAACAAAATGTAATTCCACTGTACCTTCATCCACATATTCCCTGATGAAGTGGTACCTGATGCTGATGTGCTTTGTCATTGAGTGTTGAACTGGATTACCTGTCATAGCAATAGCACTTTGATTATCACAGTAAATAGGGATTTTGAAATATGTTAACCCATAATCCAGTAACTGATTCTTCATCCAAAGAATCTGTGCACAACAGCTTCCTGCAGCAATATACTTTGCTTCTGCAGTTGATGTGGAAATTGACTTTTGTTTCTTGCTGAACCAAGAAACCAATCTGCCTCCAAGAAATTGGCAGCTTCCACTTGTGCTTTTCCTGTCAATTTTGCAGCCTGCAAAATCTGCATCTGAGTAACCTATTAGTTTAAAGTCTGATTCTCTAGGATACCACAATCCCAGATCAGCTGTTCCTTTAAGATATTTAAAGATTCTTTTCACAGCTGTTAAGTGAGGTTCTCTTGGATCTGCTTGAAATCTTGCACAAAGACAGGTAGCATACATGATATCAGGTCTACTAGCAGTTAGATAGAGTAGAGAGCCAATCATACCTCTGTAGTCAGTAATATCTATTGATTTACCGGTATCCTTATCCAGTTTTGTTGCAGTGGCCATAGGAGTGGATGCACTTGAACAATCTTGCATTCCAAATTTCTTCAGCAAGTTTCTGGTGTACTTAGTTTGACAAATAAAAGTGCCTTCTTCATTCTGCTTGACTTGAAGGCCCAGAAAATAGCTAAGTTCCCCCATCATACTCATCTGATATCTTGACTGCATCAGTTTGGCAAACTTCTTGCAAAGTCTGTCATTTGTAGATCCAAAGATGATATCATCAACATAAATCTGGACAAGAAGTAGGTCCTTTCCATGGTTGAGATAGAAAAGTATTTTATCTATTGTTCCTCTGTTGAATCCACTTTCCAGAAGAAACTGAGCTAAAGTCTCATACCATGCTCTAGGAGCTTGCTTAAGTCCATAAAGTGCTTTGTCAAGCCTGTAGACATAATCTGGATGTTTGGTATCTACAAAACCTGGAGGTTGTTCAACATATACCTCCTCCTCCAATTCTCCATTGAGAAAAGCACTTTTCACATCCATTTGAAAGACAGTAAACGTTTTGTGAGCAGCATAAGCCAAGAATATCCTTATGGCTTCTAACCTAGCAACTGGTGCAAATGTTTCATCATAATCAATTCCCTCCTGTTGAGAATATCCTTTTGCAACCAGCCTTGCCTTATTCCTTGTAATTATGCCATCACTGTCAGTTTTGTTTCTGAATACCCACTTTGTACCAACAACAGATCTATTCTTTGGTCTTGGCACTAGGGTCCAAACTTTGTTTCTTTCAAATTCATTCAACTCTTCCTGCATTGCTTGCACCCAATCAGCATCTTGAAGAGCTTCTTCCACTTTCTTTGGCTCAGTCTGAGAGAGAAAAGAATTGTAAATACATTCATTTGAAGTACCTGTTCTAGTTCTGACACCTGCATCAAGATTTCCAATTATCAAATCAGGTGTATGTGATTTTGTCCACTTCCTTACAGATGGAAGGTTTTCTCTAGAACTGGATGCTCCCCCAAGATCCATGCTATCTTCATTTTCTGATGCTCCCCCTGAAACTGTGCTCTCTGAGTTGGATTCTTCAATATTTAGATTTTCAGCACTATCAGAACTTGGCTTATCAGAACTTGACGAATCAGAACTTGAAGAGCCAGATGTATGTTCTGATGTTTCTTGAGCTGTGGTAGGATCTTGAGTATGCTCCCCCTGCATAGGCGCATCTTCCTTTGACGTAGTCTCCACAGTTTCAATAACATCAGAGTTTAATCCATCAGAGTTTACAGTATCAGGACTTAGACTATCAGGATTTTCTGTATCAGAATTTGAGTCTTCATTTTCAAATCTCAGCTGATCATGGTCAATGAAATCTTCAAGACCAGTAATCTTTTTGTCATCAAAAGAGACATTGATAGATTCCATGACCACTTTTGTTCTCAAATTATAGACTCTGAAGGCTTTTGTGGAAAGTGGATATCCAACAAAGATTCCTTCATCAGCTTTTAGATCAAACTTTGATAGCTGTTCAGGATGAGTCTTGAGAACAAAACACTTGCATCCAAATACATGAAAATATTTCAGATTTGGCTTCTTTTTCTTCACCATCTCATATGGTGTTTTTCCATGCTTGTTAATGAGTGTTGCATTTTGAGTAAAATAAGCAGTCTGCACAGCTTCAGCCCAGAAATAGGTTGGAAGCTTTGCTTCTTCAAGCATTGTACGTGCAGCTTCAATGAGAGTTCTATTCTTCCTTTCAACAACTCCATTTTGCTGTGGAGTTCCAGGAGCAGAAAATTCCTGCTTTATTCCATGGCTTTTGCAGAACTCTTCCATTATCAAATTCTTGAACTCGGTGCCATTATCACTCCTTAAAACTTTCACAGAATCTTTGACCATTTTATCCAGATGTTTGATATGATCAATCAAGGTTGATGCAATTTCACTTTTTGTATGCAAGAAATACACCCATGTGTATCTGGTGAACTCATCCACTATGACCAACGCATACTTTTTCTTTGCAATAGACATGACATTTACTGGACCAAATAGATCAACATGTATTAGATGATAAGGCTCAAGAATTGATGATTCAGTCTTGCTCTTGAATGAAGATTTTCTTTGTTTGGCTTTCTGACATGAATCACAAAGACCATCAGGAGCAAATACTGTGTTTGGCAATCCTCTCACAAGATCTTTCTTGACCAGTTCATTTATATTGTTGAAATTTAAATGAGAGAGTTTCTTATGCCAATTCCAGCTTTCTTCAATTGATGCTCTACTCATTAGACAGATTGCAGAACCATCAGTACTTGTTGAAAGCTTAGCTTCATAAATATTACCACGCCTGTATCCTTTCAGAATAACTTTGCCTTTATATTTACTCACAATTTCACAGTGTTCTTCAAAGAAATCAACATGATAACCTCTGTCACAGATTTGACTTATACTCAGTAGGTTGTGTTTAAGTCCTGAGACTAGAGCTACTTGTTTAATTATGACATTTCCAAGATTGATATTGCCATATCCCAATGTTTTTCCAATGTTGCCATCTCCATAAGAAACACTTGGGCCAGCTTTCTCCACAAAGTCTGATAGCAGGGCCTTATTTCCAGTCATATGTCCTGAACATCCACTGTCCAGAACAAGAATATTTTTCCTGTTGCCCTGCAATCACAAAGACCACTAATTATTAAATTTAAGGACCCAGACTTGCTTGGATCCTTTGGCCTTATTAAGTTTGTTAACATTTGCAGCGGATATAGCATCAGAGTTTATGTTAACATTTTTCTTATCAGAACTTACACTATCAGACTTTGAATCAGAATTTACACTAGAAGGAACAATGGAAACTTTCTTCAAAGAAGGTTTTATTTGATAATAATCATAGTACAAACTATGATATTCCTTACAAGTATAAATGGAATGCCATAAACTACCACAATGAAAATAAGGATTTTGTGGTTTGTATCTAACAGACTGACTCTTAACTCCTGATTTTGAAGGTAAGGAGTTAATATTCTTATTCTTCCTGCAAAAAGAAGCCAGATGGTTAGAACTTCCACAGTTATGACATGTTTTCCTAGGAGCATCAGGAACAGGTTTATAATCATTGCTTTTATTCACACCTTCCTTTCCATTCCTATTTTTCCTAGGTGATTTTACCTTGTTTGCATTCTTGACATCTTTCAGCTTATGCTTAAGCTGCTTCTTTGTCATTAAGCATATGTTCACTTCAGCTGTCTTTTCCTGTTTTAGTTTATCAGAAGTTAATTTCTTTGTAACTTCTAATTTTTCATTTTCAGACTTTACAGTTACAAACTTAACAGGTTTTAACTTTGGCTTTTGTTTATCAACAGACTTAATTTCTTCAGTTCCTTTATCTTTCTTATCTTCTCCATAACCTAAGCCCTCTTTCCAGTTTCCACCACTTAGCAAATTTTGAGTTGTTTTGCCAGAGTTAGTCCAAGTCCTGATAATCTCTCTTTCCTTTTCTAACTCAGTTTTTAGAGATTCATTTAATTTTAGCACTTCATTCCTAACATAAAAAGCATCATCTCTATCCTTCTGAGTTTGATGGAACATGACTAACTCTTTTTCTAAGAAATCATTTCTTTTCTTAAATGCAAGATTTTCAGAAGTTAATCTTTCACATGTTAAAGTTTGATCTCTATAGCTAACAAACATGGTTTTAAGATATCTTCTCAACTCATTAATATCATCAGTATGAAAAGCATAAATAGTCTGAGGTACCTTTGTTTCAGCAGCTTCAGAACTGCTCTCAGCACTTTCTTTATCAGCATTTGCCATCAATGCATAGTTTTCCTCACTTTCAGAGTCTGAGGTGTCTGTCCAGCTTTTCTGCTTTGTGACAAGAGCCTTGCCTTTGTCACCCTTTACCTTCTTGCAGTCAGGAGATATGTGGCCTTTCTCACCACAGTTATAGCATTTAACATTGGTGTAATCTCCTCTGTCAGACTTTCCTCCTCTGCCTTCAGATCTTCTGAAATTCTTCTTATCAGAACTTATGCCTTTCCTGGAAAACTTCTTTCCCTTCCTGAACTTCCTGTATGCAATCTTTGTGATTCCTTTCACCATAAGAGCACACAGCTTCATCATCTCCTCATCAGCATCAGTCTCAGGCAAGCTTTCAGAATCCGAGTCATCATCACTCTCAGAACTTGATGACTCGGTATCAGACTTTATGAAAAGAGCTTTTCCCTTGTCTTTCTTTGAGGAAGCTGCTTTGGGGAATTCTTCTTCAGCCTTAAGAGCAACTGTCCTTGACTTTCCTCCTTTTCTCTTGCTTCTTTGTTCCATCTCCAGCTCATGAGTCTTGAGCATTCCATAGATTTCGTCAAGAGTTGTTTCATCAAGATTGTAGTTGTCTCTTATTGTCGTTGCCTTCAAATCCCAGCATTCAGGAAGAGCTAACAGGAACTTAAGGTTTGAATCTTCAAGATCATACTCTTTATCAACCAATGACAAATCATTCAAAAGTTTGACAAATCTATCATATAAATCATTCAATAAATCATTAGTCTTTGAGTCAAAGTGTTCATACTCTTGAGTGAGTATTGTCTTCCTGTTCTTCTTAATTGTGTCAGTTCCCTGACACCTTGTTTCCAGAGCATCCCATATCTCCTTAGCAGTCTTGCAGTTGATTACCCTGTTTGACATTACATTATCAATGGCACTATGCAGTAAGTGTCGTACCTTAGCATCCTTAGCAATTGATGCTATGTCTTCAGCAGTATAATCACTCTTCTCCTTTGGTACGGTCTTTGCTGCTTCACCTGCAACTGCAACAGCGAGTTTGGTTGGTTTGTGAGGGCCTTCCTTGATTCTATCAAGGTATTCTGGATCTGTTGCTTCCAGGAACATGGTCATCCTTACCTTCCATATGGGATATTCAGCTGGTCTCAGTATGGGAACTCTGATGGTCTCATACCGACTCTGAATTTGTGTCTTTGGTGGTTCCTCAGTTTTGGTAGGCTTAGTTGGAGTTTCTGTGTCTGACATGATTGTGTTTGGATCTTTAACTGTATGTATGTTAACAGATAGGCTCTAATACCAATTGTTAGGTCACACACACACTGTAGAGGGGGTGAATACAGTGTATAGTACACTCAAATCGAACTTTAAGAACTTAAGTAACAGAAAACAAACTTTATTGAAACAATAAACTCTGTTACAGTATGGAACTGTTACCTCTCAGTGATGAACAAATATCACGAGAGCTGCTAGGGTTACAATGAATAATCTTCTCTAATAATGATAACACTTTTAGTGTAAACCCTATATCTGTGTTTATATACTACACAGTTACAAGATAATCGCTAATTGATATGGAATATAATTTTGCTTCCTAAAATATATCAATCAGATATCTTTTCTTCCAAGTATTCCATTCTTTACAGAATTCCTTCTTCATGCATATCTCTTCTTATGTTTATCTTGATCTTCTTTCCTTTAATCAGCTACTGTCCTTATCTGATTGTCCTTCAGCACTTAAGTTCTGATATCTATCTTCTGACGATTATCTCCTGATAACATATGTACTGATATCCTTAAGTCCTGACTTCCAGTATAAGTACTGATCATCAGTTAAGTACTGATTTATCCTGTTCAAGTAAGATCTGAAATCTAAACATAAAACATATTAGCCATGACATTATCAAATATATCTAACATGTTATATTCTATTGGGGCTTTGAAAGTTGAGAGTAACATCACATCGGAATCATCAGTGCCAGATGTACGACTTTCCATTGCCCATTCTTTACTGTGAGCATCATCATTTCTTCCTTTTTAGTTTCATTCTTACCGAGCTTAGTTTGTAGAATACCCTAAGGCAATTGCAATTGAGATTTTAAGAAGGTAATTTCTGCTTATCCATATATTTCTATTAGCACAACATGAGATTCATTAGTATAAACTTATAGCTCCAATTCATATCTTAAACCTTTCCAGATTAGAAAAAGATTGCAGAAAATTTAATCACGAGGTTTTAACTTGATCATCATAGCATAAATGAGATAACTAGAGTTAGAGATATGCCTTTTGGGAAGAAATCATGCCACACATAATGAACATATTTTATATCCATTAAATCTTTTATTGTTCCACTTTCACCTTTTAATTTAGGATGGAGAGCTACATTATTATCCAAGACAATAATTTGTCACTGAAAAGCATCACTATGTATGGAAATTACTTATTAATAATCATTTTGTCAATAAATTTCCATTATTTATTAAAAATGATATTTTAATAATTACATGAAATTTCCATCCAGAATCCTCCTCTTGGCATGAATGGACTAACTAAAATCAAATTTACTTGGTTCCTCCTGGGTTTGATTAGCCATCTCCGATTGAACTTTAGATGCATACCTAAACAAATGAATCGGCGATCCTATTATCACATGAAAATAATGGATTTTCACGGGGATCTATTTTTTTGTTAAGGGTTAAAATATTAAGGATTGAATTTTCCTTATGTATTAAAATTACTTAGTAATAATTACATGAATTGTCCATCCAAAATCTTCATTTTTACATTAATTGACTGGACTAAACTTGCTCGGCCCAGCAAATCTCTTCGCGCTCGTTCAAAATTACAATCCAATATTACTTGATTTACTTGATTCCTCCTGATTTAATAAGCCATAATTTTTTTGTTATTTAATAAACTTGAACTGAACTTTAGATCCATACTTAAACATGATGGATTTTAATCGCAGCGGAGACATGGTAAAACACTTTTACACATATAAAATCCAAATAAAAGCATATAAATCGTGATTAAAATATATGAATCGATTAAACCTTTAATAGCGATCCAAAAGCAACGATCAGAGATCCTTAGCAGCTGCTCCTCAAACGTGAAGCACTCCACCGGTATCCACCAAGAAAACGATGCTAAGGAGGAGGAGGAGGTGGAGAGAATTAGGTTTTCTGAAAAATTTTGGGTTCGGGTTAGAATAAAAATAGGGTTTATAATAGTATATTTATAGGCAAAATTTTCAGCTGAAATTTTCCCATAAAATATTATTATCATTAACCCATTTATTATTCTCATTAATAATTAAAACACCTTTTAATTATTAATCCTTTTTCTAAACACTTTAGAAATAATTCTCTCTCTTGATTTAATTTCCAAAAATTAAATTCTTAATTAATAATATTAAGAACTTTTCTTAATTAATTTATAATCAATTAAATCTCATTTAATCAATTATTAAATTTTCCAATTAATTATCTATTTCATAAATAAATAATTATCAGCCATTATTAATTAATTCATCCACCATTAAATCATTCTCTTTTTATGGTGTGACCCTGTAGGTTCAATATTAAGCCAGTAGTAGAAATAAATAATAATAAAACTATTTTATCATTATTTATATAAATTCTCTAATTTATTAAATATGATTAATTAATCATATTTATTCTACATCGTGAGGGATACTTCTCAGCATATCGCGACTATCCGGATAATATGAATTCACTGCTTAGAATACCAAGAACCTATTCAGTGAATAGTTACCTGTTATTCCCAGTGGACTAACAATGAGATTTACAGAAGGGGGGTTGAATGTGAATCTCAAAACTTTTTCAAGTTTTGAGCAGTTTCTAAGGCTAAGTGTTTTTGAGAACAAGTGTGTGAATTGCTTGAAGCTAATACAGACATATATATATTCAAACACAAATGTAAAGAACACAAAGAACTTAAAAACTTTTCTGGTGGATTTGTTGTTCCACCAGAGATGTGTTATTTCAGAAAATTTGTGATTCAAAGAATTAAATCACAGCTGCTTCCTAGTACAAACTAGATGATTTTCTCTCTGGATTTTTCTAAACAGCTCTGGAAAATTCATATCTAATTACTAGCTGCTACTTGGTTTATATATCACCAAGTTTACAAGTGAAGACAAAACTGTAAAATACAATTAAAAAGATTCTTCACATGTTTCTTCTTCATTTCTCTATCAAATGCAATTTAGGCTTGGCTGTAGATCTTTGAATACTTCCTTGTTTGCATCAGAATGAAAATGTTGCATTTTCTTGATTCATCATAGAGGCTTCCACATTCCAATTTGTCTCTGTCAACCCATGTGCCTCTGTCAGCTTGTGAATTATCACTATCAACTGCTAATGAACTAAGCATCCGTTGAAGCTTTCATCCGTTGATGCCTTATCCGTTGAGGCTTTATCCGTTGAAACTTTATCCATTGATGCATTATCAGTTGAAGTCTTTATCCGTTGAAGCACTCATCCGTTGATGGATATTATCCGTTGAAGCATTAGAAACATCCGTTGAAGCTTTGTTTCTTATCCGTTGAAGGTCTTCAATATCAGTTGATACTTCTTCACTTATACAAAATTACAAGGCATGAAATATTTACAATTAGCCCTCCTATTTGCATATCCACTAGTAGTCAACATGACTGATAATTTCCTACAACATCTAAGAATTACAACTTGAATCCAGAGAATGAAATGTGCTACAATACTAAACTTATTGCTAAGTAAAGCTACTAGCCAAGATGGTCTTATCCGTTGAGGCTACAAACACTAGATTTCTACTTAAGTGTTTTGTTTAACTTATCATCAAACTAATACACATATTCCTAACAATCTCCCCCTATTTATGTCTACTAAAACTGTAGGCATAAATTTGGGTTTAGCTTGATGATAACAAAACACTTGACAAATATATAAACTGTAATAAAGCAGAAATTCAAAAATGCTGCAAAAATGTGTATGCTGAGATGGAATTGAAGAATTACATTGTTTCCAAGGGTGCTCCTTTAGCCTGAGCAGATTAATTTTTTTTCCTTTGATTCCTTGTTTTCTTTCCTAGCCTCCTGTCATTCTCCTCTATTTGAAGTTGAAGTTGTCTGTAGAATTCAGCTTCATCTTCTTCATTGATGTCCAACTTAGATTGCATATCCTTGAGAGTTTCATTACTGGCAATCTTGAGCTGATCTTCAATTCTGAAAAATCTTCTGACTCCTTTGTTGTCTCTGAACTCCATCAACCAATGAGGTGATTTGTGAACTGTAATTCCTCTTTCTTGAATGAGTAATGTTCTAGGCAAGGCATTGGGCTCCCTCCAAGTTTTCCTAATGTTGGCAATCTTGTTGAGAATCTCAGTCTTGGCAGTCCTGGTAAAGCCAGAATCCCTTTGTATGGTTGAGTAGACTCTAATCAAGGTAGAGTAGCCTTCATTCAGAATTCTGTAAAGAGGCCAAGTTCTTTCCCCACTTCCTTTGTATTTGAACACTAGTCTTTCTGGTAGCTGTCTGTAGGCAGCTATTCCCCTTACTTCCTCCAGCTCATCCAGATAGAGTTCAATGTCTGAAAATTCTTTTATGTCACAGATGTGAACATAATCATCCTTAGAGGCTTGATGCTTAGGCTTAGGCTTCTGTGTGAATTTGATTGAGGCTTTAGAGGGTGTTGATTTGATTCTTCTTTTCTGCTTCTTTGATGGTGGAGAAGAGGTTAGGAAGGTGGGCAATTTGATGGTGTCACAATCAATTGGTTCCTCCTTGGGAATGATTGTTTCACCATGAATGTTCATGAAGGGGTCAGGCACAATGGGTTCAGGAATAGAGGGTAGTGGTTTGGATTTTGATTGGGTTTCTTCAGTCTTATCTACCATCTTTCTCTTTGCATTGGCCTTCTTTCTGTTCCCTTTCTGCCATTCGTCTCTTTCCTTACTTCTCTCTTCCATATCAGTATCAACCATGTCCCCCATAGCTTCATCTTCACTTTTGTCTTCAATTTCTTTCTGTTCTTCAGCCTGACTTGACTTTAGCTATTTTTCAAGCTTTGATTGTGCTCTTTTGTTAGCCTTTAGCTGTTTGGCTTCTTCCTTCAACCTTCTGGTTTCTTCCCTCTTGGCTATTGAGAATTTGGGATGTCCTTACATCACACATATGATCTTTCCCTCTCTGAAGATAATAGCCATGTTCCTCCTTACAGCCACATCCATGGTCTCTTTGAGCTTTGTGATACTTCTACCCAAAAGCTTGTCCTCATCAGCCTTTGGAAGAGGAAAATCCACTTCTTTCAGAGGATTCTTTGTAGAGTCCTTAATGGATCTGTTGTTGGGCTTGAGAACCATAGGTTTCAGATCCTTGGAAGAAGTCTCTCCAACCTTATTCCTCCCTACTGGCTTGAGCTTCACAATAATTGATTCCACTTTTGTGTTGTGCTTCACAGATTGTGATTGAGAAGTTGTAGAACCAAATATTTGTTGCATCTTTTCATCAATCTTCTTCCTTTGCTCTTTGACTTGCAATTCAGCTGCTGCTATCTGGATTAGATCAATTCCATCAAGCTTTCCTTTGATTTGAACAATTGGAGAAGTGGTGATGGCAGGAACTAGCACTTGAGAAATTTAAACTGTTGTTGATGGCTCTCCTTCCCCTTCCCCTTTATTCTCCCCCTTTTTGTTATCATCAAGGGTAGGGGTCAAGCCTTGTGCTTTTGCCAGCTGCATGAGTAGATTTGTTTGAGTTTGTTGATTCTGAAGAATAGTGACCATAGAGTCTTCAATGATCTGAACTCTGGTTTCCAATCTGGCCAGCCTCTTGTCAGCATCAGATTCTTTTCTTAGTCTCCCCAACAAATCTTGCATAGTACCATAAGGTATGACTGAATCCAACTTCTCAGCATTGTAGGATTTCAGATCAGCAATGTCCTGCTTGAGCTCATCCACACTTACTGTTTGAAATGCTGCAACTGCAAGAGATGCAGAGATTCCAGATGAGCTTGAAGTATTTCCTTGGTACCAGCATCTGTAGTCTCCTGAAGGGCCTTCTGAATTGTCATGACTTGTCTGACCCAAGTGACACCAAACGCTCCTGGTGTTGATGCTTTTGCCCATGCCCATTCATGAAGATCTGGAACAGAACTTGGGCCTGCTACTCCCCCTAAGTTCATGCTCTCATCCAAAGAATCAGAGTCATCATCATTAGAATTTACTCCAAATTCTTCAGATGGCTCACCAGCTTGAGAAGGCAGCTTGTTAATAACAGCTTTGTCTCTGAGAAGAGATTCTGAAGTGTGTATAATGTTTAATGTATGTTCTGCCTCCACATTGGCCTGAGCAGCCAATAATTGATAGGCTGAAACAGGATGAGTAAAAGTGTCAGCATCCAAGGAAATGTTATCAATTACAGCTTTGTAATGTTGCTAAAATTGTCTTTCCTTTTCTGCATCATCCACTTTCATTGACTCACTAGCAATGGATGGATCCACCCTTATAGCTTCTGTACCTGCCTTTCTCTCATTTTCTCTATTTTCTTGCATCAGGGGCTCCCCCTGGCTCACACACACCCTCACACCCTCACCCTCACCTTCTAAGGTGGCACTCCCCTCACTCACTTTTGCCATGCTGGAAGAAATAGCATGCATATGGTGACTCTCAATCTCTCCTTTTGTCTGGGAGCAACCCAGCCTCTCACTCAAAAGATCACTCCCTTCCCTCAAACCTAAAAGTGATTGTACAGTAACCATGTCCTCTACAGTTGGAATTGTTTCTATTATGTGTGGAGAGACCATCAACGGATAGGGAGTATCCGTTGAAGTGGAAACTGATGGTATCAACGGATAACTGCTGTTAAGCTTATCCGTTGAAGAACAACCACTTGTCAACGGATGAGAGATATCCGTTGAAGAAGGAAAAGATGTAGATATAGAAAGTGACATAATTGTTGAATCTGTGTGAATTGATTTTAAGTGTGGTGACAGATTCTTCAACTACATCTGAAAGAATTGGATGATGATCCAACAAATCATCTAAAAGATGATGATCATCAGGTTTTGAGTGGGGCTCCTCCCTGAGTTTTAATGAGGGAGAATCAGGAATTGATGTGAATATCATATCCACATCCAGAGAGGGTGATGGAGAGTTTGATGATTGGTGTGTTTCTATTATGAGAGAATGGGGTTGTGACTCCACATTTGCTGGAATCACATCAAGCTGAATTTGAGAAGGCACAGATACAAGTGGATGTATCTGTGTTGTGTGTGCCCCTTGTGTGGAAACTAGGGTCTTGGCCTTCTTCTTTCTTGAAAAGGCTTTAATTGGTGAATGTGTGGCTTCAGTGTCCCTCCCTCTTTTGGTCTGTGTCCCTGGTTGGGGACTATTTTCAATAGTTGCACCCTTTTGGGAGGATGCCACTAGGGATATGTTTGACTCCTTTTGAACCACCATAGTCTTTTGAGAGACTGTGGCTTGGCTGGCTTGGGTACCATTCACCTCTCCCACCTTATCCTGGGGGGTTTCTTGATGTTCACCCCTCCCCTCACCACTCACACCCTGTTCACTCCCTTCAGAGTTTATGGTAGTTGTTACAACTGTTGTCTTTTGAGAAACAACAGAGGTAGTTTTCTTTGACTTGAGTTTTGAAACTTTAGTTTTGGTGGCTTTGGTAGGAACCTGTTTGGACAAAGACACAGATTCCATTGCCGCACTGGAAGACAAAGAAACAATGGGGTTAGAAATAGTAGGAGTTATAGAAGTGTTTACCTCACTTACCTGTGGTGCATTCATGATTGGCAAATATACCAATGGCACCTGGCTGTTGAGATTCATTCTCAAAAGGTCTGCAAGGACCCTTTTCTCTTGTGCCCAGCATTTGAGTTTATTATTCTCATTTGATATAACCAATCCTTCAGCAACATGGTTAGCCAATAACATAAAAAATCTAGCATAGTAGATGTTATGTGGTCTATTAGCTTTGTTACCTAATCTGGAACCTAATTCTAGCATGACACAGTTGCTAAAATTAAAGTACCTATCAGAAACTAGCATATAGAGCATATTAACAAGAGATGAAGTTATGGCATCAAAATTGCTAATCTTCCCAGAGAAAACCTTGATAAAGGCATCTCCAAGAAAACTCCATTCTTTCCTAAGGCCTTTCCTTCTAATACTACCTAAACTAGCAGAATCAAAAGCATAGCCTATGAAATCTAACATAGCAGATACATCTTTATCAGTGTGTGGTGTCATGGCATTATTCTCAGGCAACTTAAAGCAAGACTGTATATCATCACAGTTAATGCAATAATCCTTACCTTTGAGAGAGAAGACAATAGTCATATCTGTGGAGTTGAACTCTGCAGTTGTCCAAATCTCCTCAATCACTTCACAGTAGATGGTTGGGGCTTCCAGCATTGCATAGCTCAGTTTGCAGTTTTTGATGAAGTCCATCATCTTGTGATAATCAGAATGGGCTTCATTCTTTTTAACCAAGGCTATAAAATTATTCTTTTCATAAACAAATCCTGTTTGAGACATAATTTTGACTACTGGTGCCATTGTTGTGAGTAGAGGTTGCAGAGAAAAACTTGAGAATTTTGGGAGAGAAGGAGAATGAAAATTGCAAGAAAGCGTAAAGTGAAAATAAGAGTTCAATGGGCTTTTATACTTTCTTGAATTAAAATGTAAAATAAAATGATTAAATGATACTTTCAAGCAAATTACAGCCGTTTAAGAATAAAGAAAACTGTAGAAATTATGAAAACTGCCTTTAATACAAATATATACAATAGTGTATATCTGTATCAACGGTTAAGTAAAAGAATCAACGGCTGTGACTCACTTAGAGTAACTGATGTGACACTTCAACGGATAAAGTAAATAGTTATCCGTTGATGATCAACACCATTTTATCCGTTGAGGGATAAAATTACCAAAAATGTATTTGTCTTTCAACGGATAATGGTCATCCGTTGATAGAACAATTTTGGCTTTCAACGGATAGGGAATATCCATTGATAGGATAGGTCTTTCTTAAAGCCAACTTTGTTCTTGCAGCAAATTCATTTCAGGCTTCAATGCAGATTATATAGAGGACATAAATTTATGAATAATTAAGCATACCTAGCTCACTTACTAATCTTGTGAATGTTGATTCATCAAGTGGCTTGGTAAATATGTCTGCAATCTGCTTTTCACTTGGAACAAAATGAAGTTCCACTGTACCTTTCATCACATGTTCCCTAATGAAGTGGTACTTGATATCAATGTGTTTGGTTCTTGAGTGCTGCACTGGATTTTCAGTAATGGCAATGGCACTTGTCTTGTCACAGAATATTGGAATTTTGTCAACAGTCAAACCATAGTCAAATAGTTAATTCCTCATCCATAGTATTTGTGCATAGCAACTACCAGCAGCAATGTACTCAGCTTCAGCTGTTGATGTAGAAACAGAATTTTGCTTCTTACTGAACCATGACACAAGCTTGTTCCCTAGAAATTGACAGGTGCCAGTTGTGCTTTTCCTGTCTATTTTATAGCCTGCATAATCTGCATCTGAGTAGCCAACTAGATCAAAACCAGACTCTCTAGGGTACCAAATTCCTAGATTTGGAGTCCCTTTGAGATATCTGAAGATTCTTTTAATAGCCACTAAGTGAGATTCTTTAGGGTCAGCTTGAAATCTAGCACAAAAACATGTAGAAAACATTATATCAGGTCTACTAGCAGTTAAATATAAAAGTGAGCCAACCATACCTCTATAACTTGAAATATCCACAGACTTTTCAGCCTTGTTTAATTCAAGCTTGGTGGCAGTGGCCATGGGAGTTTTTGCAGTGAACAATCCATTAAGTCAAACTTCTTTAAAAGATCATAAATATATTTAGTTTGACTAATGAAAATTCCATCACTAACTTGTTTAACTTGTAGACCAAGAAAATAAGTTAGCTCTCCCATCATGCTCATTTCATATTTACTTTGCATTAACTTAGCAAACTTTTTACAAAGCTTATCATCTGTAGATCCAAATATAATATCATCTACATAAATTTGAACAAGTATTTTAGAGCCATTAATATTTCTAAAGAAGAGAGTTTTGTCAACAATACCTCTTGTGAAGTGATTATCTAGAAGGAATTTTGACAAAGTCTCATACCAGGCTCTAGGTGTTTGCTTTAGTCCATAGAGTGCTTTCAACAGATAATACACATAGTCTGGAAAGTTTGGATCTTCAAATCCTGGAGGTTGGCTTACATGAACTTCTCCAATTCCCCATTTAGAAATGCACTCTTGACATCCATTTGATAGACTTTGAAATTGGCATGGGCTGCATAGGCTAGAAAGATTCTGATGGCCTCAAGTCTGGAAACTGGAGCAAATGTTTCATCAAAATCTATTCCTTCTTGTTGAGAATAGCCTTTAGCAACTAATCTGGCTTTATTCCTTATGACAATGCCATTTTCATCCATCTTGTTTCTGAATACCCATTTTGTGTCAATAGAACTCTTGTTCTTTGGCTTGGGTACCAGCTTCCATACTTTGTTCCTTTCAAATTGGTTTAGCTCCTCTTGCATTGCTAAAATCCAATCTGGATCCAATAGAGCTTCTTCCACTCTCTTAGGTTCCTCCTGTGATAGAAAGCTACTATACAGACATTCATCTTGAGTAGCCCTTCTAGTTTGCACTTTAGATGTAGCATCACCAATGATCAGTTCAAAAGGGTGATTCTTGGTCCATTTCCTTTGAGGTGGTAGATTAACTCTAGATGAGGTTGCCTCAGTATTGTCATGATGTGAGATAGAATGTTGATTGGTTGAAACTCCCCCTGAGTTGCTGATCCTTTGAAAGGAATTGGGAGCTCTATCAACTGATGAAGTGAATTGATTATCCGTTGACAGACTGTGATCAACGGATGCTTCATTATGAACTTCAACGGATGATGCACTTTGTCTTTCAACGGATGCTGCATTGTTTCTTTCAACGGAAGCTGAATTATGACTTTCAACGGATGCAGCATTCTGTGCAATATCCAAAGGCAGATTTTGAATTCTTCTTGAGATGCCTTCTTCATCATTCTTATCTTCACTATCATCACAATATATCTCAATGTTGTCAAATTTGAGTCCTTCATGATGTCCCTCATCTGTTAGTCCATCAATCTTTTAATCATCAAACACAACATGCACAGATTCCATGACAATGTTGGTTCTTAGATTGTAGACCCTATATGATTTTCCAGCAGAATAACCAACAAATATTCCTTCATCATCCTTTGCATCAAACTTTTCTTTGTGATCAGATTGATTCCTTAAGGTGTAACATTTGCAACCAAAGACATGCAGAAAGTTTAAAGTTGGTTTTCTTCTCTTGAATAATTGATAGGGAGTCATGCCTTTTGCCTGATTGATTAGAGAAATATTCTGAGTGTAACATGCACAGTTAACAGCCTCAGCCCAAAAGTAAGTTGGGAGTTTTGACTCTTCAAGCATTGTCCTTGCAGCTTCAATTAGTGATATGTTCTTCCTTTCCACCACACCATTTTGTTGTGGAGTCCTTGGAGCTGAGAACTCATGCATGATCCCATTTTCTTCACAGAACAACTTCATGGTTGAATTCTTGAACTCAGTTCCATTGTCACTCCTAATATTCCTTACTTTGAAATCAGGATGATTGTTGACTTGCTTGATATGATTGATAATGATTTCACTAGCTTCATCCTTTGATCCAAGAAAATAGACCCATGAAAACTTAGAGAAATCATCAACAATCACTAGGCAATATCTTCTCCTTGAAATTGACAATACATTGACTGGTCCAAAAAGATCCATGTGTAGCAGTTGTAATGGTTCATCAATTGTAGATTCAAGCTTCTTACTGAATGATATTTTCTTTTGCTTTCCTTTCTGACAAGCATCACACAGTCCATCCCTTGTGAATTCCACTAGAGGCATTCCTCTAACTAAGTCCTTTTTGACTAGATCATTCATTGTCTTGAAATTCAAATGGGACAGCTTCTTGTGCCATAGCCAACTTTCAACTGCACTTGCTTTGCTGAAAAGACAAGTAATGGATTCTGCATCTATAGAGTTGAAGTCATCTAAGTACACATTCCCTTTTCTAACTCCAGTTAGAACCACTTTATTGTCCTTTTTACTTGTGACAATACAGGCTTCAGAATCGAAGGAAACAGTATTCCCTCTGTCACATAGTTGACTGATGCTCAATAAGTTGTGTTTGAGACCATCAACCAATGCAACTTCATCAATGATGACATTTTCTTTTGAAATCAAGCCATATCCCATAGTGAATCCTTTGCTGTCATCTCCAAAGGTTATGCTAGGGCCAGCTCTCTCCTTAAATTCTGTGAGCAGGGTGAAATCTCCTGTCATGTGTCTTGAACAACCACTGTCCAAGTACCATAGATTCCTTCTTTTTCCCTGCACACAACAAAATCAATCAAGTTGATTTTGGTACCCAAGTTTCCTTGGGTCCAGCCTTGTTAGTCTTTTTCCTAGACTTCATTCCTCCGGCATCTTTTGACTTAGGTAACTTTGAGTCATCCTTGATCTCAGATGTGGTTAGTTGAAGTGTAGGGTTAGTCACAGAATCATTTAGCACATTTGATTGATAAGGCATAGATTGTGCAAACATGTTATTCCACATAGGCATTTGTATGGGATGTGAGGCATACTAAATGCAGTAAAATAAGGATTATTAATATATGGCATGTTTGCAAAATGTTCATGAGGATTCTGATGAGACATAACAGGCATAGCATGCAGAGGTGACATAGACATGTTAGGCATGGAGGGATTTGAAGATATGGGAGCATTTTTAACAGATTTACAATTATCAGATAGGTGATTAACACTTTTACAATGCACACAGCTTTTTCTAGGAGCATACCTATCAGGTGTGTAATTGTTATGTTTATTAATCCCTACCTTCCCATTTCTTTTAGATTTTCTTTTAATTTCCTTCTTATCCTCAACCAGCTTAAGCCTATTTTTTAGCTGATCCAAAGTCATGTGTCCTATATTCACCTTACTGGCATCTTTGGATGTGCTAGCTCCTTCTTTGACAAAGTTCTTGAGAGTTGAATCATTCTTCTTATTGAGATTTTTATTTTTAAAATTACTTGCCTATTTTAATTGATGAGCCTTCAACGGATGCTCCTTTTCTTCCTTCAACGGATAACTTTCATCATCCGTTGATTCCACATCCGTTGACAATCCATCAATTAATTCTAACTCCTTTTTGTTTTTCTTCCAGGAATCCTCACAGAATGATTCAATTCCCTGAACCTTGGCAATCTGAACACTAACATCCCTAGATGTTTTCCAGGCCTTGATTACCTCTTGCTCACTTTTGAACTGTTTAGAAAGAATTTCTACTTTCTTAACAGCTTCTTCTAGTTCACTCTCAACAGTCAAACATTTAAGTTTAATCTTTTCAAGCTCAATTACCTGATTCTCTAACACAGCATTCCTATCACTTAAAAACACATTATTCTCTTTGATCCTAGTGTTTTCTTTAGCTAGTGATTTAAGGGAAACACGCAAATGATATAATTCATTGGACATATCATTTATGGTTTCATTGCATTCATGTTTAGAAAGCTGAGAGAGATCAGTAGTAATTACCTGGTTGCTTGATGAACTAGTTTCATTTTCATCAGAATTAGCCATCAGGGCTAGGTTGACATATTCCATATCATCATCTTCATTGACCCCATCTGCAGCCCAATCATATTGAGTGAGAAAAGTTCTTTCCTTTTGTTTGAGCAAATCAAAATACTTCTTTTTGTAATCAACTTGCTCAAATTTCTTTTTATCAGAAGTTGGCTTCCTATACTTACTTGCAAAGTGTCCACTAATGCCACAGTTGTAACATTTGAACTTTGATTTATCCACCATGTTTTTGTTTGGCTTAGTGAATTTTGTATTTTTCCTGAACTTCATCTTTGAAAACCTCCTGGACAGAAAAGCCAGATGTTCATCAATATTATCAGAGTCATCCTGACTGGAATTGTCTTCATTCTCAGCTACTTGCTCTTTACCCTTGCTTGATTCTGATTTGCTTGTGCCAATTTTGAGACTTGGCATTGTCTTTTCCTCATTCCTGGCTTCAACCTTCTCACTGTCAGCTACAAGTGCAACTGATCCTCCTTTTCTCTTTCCCTTTTCCAACAGCTCATCTTGCTCCATCTCAAGTTCATAAGTCTTCAAAATTCCATATAATCTTTCAAGTGTGAAGTCCTTATAATCTTGAGAATTTCTTAGAGAAACAGTCATAGGCTTCCATTCCTTTGGTAGAGACCTTAGAAATTTTAAATTGGAGTCCTGGACTTGGTACATTCTCCCATACAGCTTCAATCCATTCAACAGTGTCTGAAATCTGTTGAAGGTATCATTCAATGATTCTCCTTCTTCAAAGTGAAAATATTCATACTGTTGAATGAGAAGCTGCATTTTGTTTTCTCTAACTTGCTCAGTGCCTTCACAGATAAGCTACACAGTATCCCAAATTTCCTTAGCAGTTTGGCTGTTGATGACATTGTCAAACATATCTTGATCCAGGCCATTAAACAGAATGTTCATGGCTTTCTTGTCCTTGTGGACCTCTTCAATATCTTCAACAGTCCATTCTGCCTTTGGCTTTGGGAATAAACTGTCCAACAACAACTGTTGCAGTAGCAACTGTGGCCACCTTGTGTGGGATATGAGGACCATTTTCAATGCAGTTGATGTAGCTTTCATCTTGAGAGAGAAGATGTAAATGCATCTTCACCTTCCAGTGATGATAGTTATCTCTTTCCAGGATTGGAATCTTTACACCAATATCCTTCTTACTCATGATGTTAGCAGAATAGATCTTTAAACTCTTTGTATGTTAAGAGCAGACTCTGATACCAATTGTTATTCCCAGTGGACTAATAATAAGATTTACAGAAGGGGGGTTGAATGTAAATCTCAAAACTTTTTCAAGTTTTGAGCAGTTTCTAAGGCTAAGTGTTTTTGAGAACAAGTGTGTGAATTGCTTGAAGCTAATACAGACAGATATATATTCAAACACATATGTAAAGAACACAAAGAACTTAAAAACTTTTCTGGTGGATTTGTTGTTCCACCAGAAATGTGTTATTTCAGAAAATCTGTGATTCAAAGAATTAAATCACAGCTGCTTCCTAGTACAAACTAGATGATTTTCTCTCTGGATTTTTCTAAACAGCTCTGGAAAATTCATATCTAATTACTAGCTACTACTTGGTTTATATATCACCAAGTTTACAAGTGAAGACAAAACTGTAAAATACAATTAAAAAGATTCTTCACATGTTTCTTCTTCATTTCTCTATCAAATGCAATTTAGGCTTGGCTGTAGATCTTTGAATACTTCCTTGTTTGCATCAGAATGGAAATGCTGTATTTTCTTGATTCCTCATAGAGGCTTCCACATTCCAGTTTGTCTCTGTCAACCCATGTGCCTCTGTCAGCTTGTGAATTGTCACTATCAACTGCTAATGAACTAAGCATCCGTTGAAGCTTTCATCCGTTGATGCCTTATCCGTTGAGGCTTTATCCGTTGAAGCTTTATCCGTTGATGCATTATTAGTTGAAGTCTTTATCCGTTGAAGCACTCATCCGTTGATGGATATTATCCGTTGAAGCATTAGAGACATCCGTTGAAGCTTTTTTTCTTATCCGTTGAAGGCTACAAACACTAGATTTCTACTTGAGTGTTTTGTTTAACTTATCATCAAACTAATACACATATTCCTAACATTACCGTACAATAAACTCCTTCTACCCTACAATGTCCTGATTAAATACAAGGCATGGATCTTGTGTCAAGCCTATCTAATTTAATCACCTGCTTACCATTTACTATGCTTAGTTCTATGTAAATTAGAAACTCTTTTCTAATTTCATTCACTCTGGCCAGAGATTCCTGACCTAGCATAAGTGGATCAGCCTTCAACATTCGCTTCCTTCACTGGAAGGGGTAGATCCTTCATTGATCATACACTATCTTCGTGTATAAATTCCTATACCCAGTAGAGCCCTAATAATTGTCCCTGGAGACTAAGAACTAAACCAAAGCATAGTTCAGTGTACACAAGATGACTATGATGACCTCAAGTCTAAGGATACTTGTACAACTATCACTATGTGAACAACTGCTGACACGTGAGTGAACTCCATCAGTTGTTCAGCTGTGTGAGTCATGTTCAGTGAACTTATTCTATAATAAGCACCTACATACTAGCTATAGTGTCACCACACAAATGTCTATGAGAACAGACATCCTTCATAATGAAGCAAGCATAGTATGTACCGATCTTTACGGATTATTAATTACTAGTTAGTAATCCTATGATCAGGAACTATTTAAGTTTAGAGTTATCATCTTTTAGGTCTCACTATTATGATCTCATCATAATCCATAAAAGCTTTACTCTAAACTATGATATATCTTATTTAAATACTTAAATAGATAGAGCCCGTAATAAAAACAAAACAAGTCTTTTATTAATATCAATGAAATCAAAACAGATTACATAAAAGTTATTCCTAAATCCTAATACATGATTGGACTTAGGACATATTCCTTTCAATCTCCCACTTGTACTAAAGCCAATCACTCTGGTATCTAATACCCATCTAGTCTTTATGACGATCAAAGTGACTTTCATAAAGTAGCTTTGTGAGTGGGTCTGCTATGTTGTTATGTGTGTCAACTCTATTTCAATACAACACAAGAAATGTTATCGCGCTCCCACTAACCCTTTTGTAGACACATGGCTCATCTACGTTTTTCATAAAATCAAACTCTTTGATTATCTCATCAAAACGGATGTTCCATCTACGAGAAGCTTGCTTTAAACCACATATGGTTCACAGCAGCTTACACACTAGGTTTTCATTTCTCTTGGAAAGAAAACCATCTGGCTATTTGCCAGATCTCATAGTCGTAGTAAGCAGCATTCGCAAGCAAAATCCGAAATGATTTTAACAGGGCTACAGGAAAAAGGTTTCATCAAAGTCAATCCATTGCCTTTGTTTGAATCCTTTTCCCAAAAGCCTGGCCTTAAAGGTCTCCACCTGGCCATCTGCTCTAATCATTCTTTTGTATCCCGTATACATAGATTTCATTCCGGATTTCATGGCACTATGCCATTTCTCTGAGTCAACACTACTCATAGCCTCATTATAGGTCACATGGTCGTCATCATCAATGATCGACAACTCATTGTCATTCTCAATGACAAGGCCATATTACCTCTCAGGTTGGCGAGACACTCTCCCTGACCTATGAATGGGCTGTTCCACAGAAGGTTGTTCAGTCAGAACAGGTGTTTCCACTTGATCCGTAGTAGTTTGTGTTTCTTCAACTTCATCAAGTTCAATTTTGCTCCCACTAGTTCCTTCAAGAATAAACTCCTTTTCCAAGAAGGTAGCATGTCTGGAGACAAACACCCGATGATCGGTGTAAAAGTAATACCCTAAAGTCTCTTTAGGATATCCCACAAAACTACATTTTACGGATCGATATTCCAGCTTATCTGGGTCAACTTACTTGACATAAGCTGGACATCCCCAAATCTTAACGTGTTTAAGACTCGGTTTCCTTTCTTTCCATATCTCATACGGAGTTTGAGGAACAGATTTGGAAGGCACCTTATTCAGTAAATATGCTGAGGTTTCCAATGCATAACCCCATAGAAATACTGGAAGATTTGCATAGCTCATCATGGACCGAACTATGTCTAACAAAGTTCGATTTCTCCTTTCAGATACCAATCTGGAGGCGTCCACTGGGAGACTATACCATTTACTTTGAGATAATCCAGAATATCTCCATTTAAGTATTCACCACCTCGATCTAATCGAAGAATTATAATGCTATGTTTGGTTTATTTCTCCACTTCATACTTATACTCTTTGAACTTTTCAAAGGCTTCAGACTTGTGTTTCATCAAACACATATCCGAATCTAGATCTATTATCCATGAAAGTAATGAAGTATGAAAATCCACCCATGGCTTGCGTAGACATTGGTCCACATACATCTGTGTGTACAATTCCTAGCAAATTTGCAGCCCTCTCTTCATGTCTACTAAATGGAGACTGCAGTGCCACAATGAAGTGAGATTTTCATCATCCCTTTTCTTTTATTAGTTTGTTCAATCTGAAGTAAATCATGCTCTACGTCACATACATACAGACCATTATTTAAAATTCCACGTCCATAAAGAACATTATCTCTAAGGATAGAACATTCATTATTCTTAATAATAAATGAAAATCCAGCCAAGTCTAACATGGGAATAGAAATAATATTCCTCACAATCGAGGGAACAAAATAACAATTATTTAAAATAATAGTCTTGCCCGTAGGCATATGTAAATGAAATGATTCTACATCTTCAGCAGCAACTCTTGCTCCATTTCCCATTAGTAGAATCACCTCCTCTTCCTCAAGAGTCCTACTTCTCTTTAGTCCCTGCAACAAATTGCAGATATGAGAACCACAGGCGGTATCTAATACCCAAGTAGAAATTTAATTTAATGACATATTCACTTCTATCATGAACGTACCTGAATCAGAAGCGGTAGTCTCACTACCCTTCTTCTTCTTCAATTCTGCAAGGTAAACCTTGCAGTTCCTCTTCCAGTGCCCCGCCTTGTTACAGTGAAAGCAAACAACTTTGCTCTTGGGGTCTTCAGCTTTTGGTGGAACCGGCGTTTTCTCATCTACTTTCTTCTTCTTAGAAGGGTTCCTCTTCCTTTTCTTAGGATTGGAACCTTCACCAATTAGAAGAATATAACTCTTCTTAGGGGGAAAATTCGATTCCGCAGTCTTCAACATGTTGTGGAGTTCAAGCAGGCTGACATCCAACTTATTCATGTGAAAGTTCACAACAAACTGTGAGAACGAACTCGGAAGCAATTGCAAGACCAAGTCTAGGCTCAGCTCCCCATCCATGGCAAAACCAAGTTGTCCAAGACGTTCAATCAAATTGATCATCTTAAGTACATGGTCATTCACAGATGATCCCTCAGACATCCTACAACTGAACAGCTCCTTCGATATCTCATATCGAGCTGTCCTCCCTACCACATCATACAACTCTTGTAGATGCATGAGGATAGTGTGAGCATCTATATGCTCATGTTGCTTCTGTAGCTCAATGTTCATGGAAGCTAGCATGATGCATTGAGCAACATTTGCATCATCTACCCATTTACGATACACAACATGTTCATCATTATGTGCATCAATAGCAGGTTTAGTAGGCTTAGGTGAGTCAATCACGTATTCCAGCTTCTCAATCCTGAGAACAATTCTCAAGTTTCGAAGCCAGTCAACATAATTAGGACCAGTCAACTTGTGAGCATCCAGTATGCTCCTGAGTGATAGTGCAGAAGACATAATGTATATTGTAAATTTGTAAATGATAAACACATAACAACACTTAGCAAACATTCGATTTCATTTTAAAACACTATATGAATCGGGTCTTCATTCATAAGTGGCTCCCACTAGTTTACCTAATTTATTCAACCCCCTACATGAAAAATTAAGCATTCATAATGCTAGTGGGAATAGGGATCCTACATTCCATTACACAACCCCGGCTGTAGCACGAACCGCCATGTAATGTTCAATAGGCAGACAACTCTTGTCAATTACATCTTATGTTATTCCCTAATCAAACTTTAGCCTCTTGAATAATTGAGTCACGGCTGTGGCACGACAAACTCAATATTCTAAGTCAAGTCTAACCCAACATTCCGTATAATTGAATCAGTCCCCAAAGGCCCACGGCTGTGGTACGTACCGACCTTTAGATTCTAATTCAATGTACACATCTCTATGTAATAGACAAGTATTTCTTATTTCAAAATCAAAGCCCTCGGCTGTAGCACGAACCGACAATGATTTAAAAATAAGAACTACTTTCTATCATGTTGGAAGGCTATGACCGACACAAGCCAGTTGTATCATTGATCAATTACTACTTGATATTATTTAATTTTAGAGGGATTATATTACATTACAATCATAATCATATTATAAAGAGATTCTTCCTTTTAAATTAAATATTTCAAATCAATAATCAATAATCAGATGATTCCCAGATCGGGTGGAGCATTGTCAAGAGGCGTCACTTAATAACCCTTTCTTACAGATAGAAATCTGTTGTTGACAGAATCATCCTTTCTCTCATATCGAAAATTCATATTCAATTACGTGTTTCATAAACACAAGAATCTCATGATTGTATTCATAATATTATTATTTAGGTTATGAAACAATTTCACTATACTAGGTTGTCTAACAAACGCCTTATGTTCATTTAAGTTCACCTAAATCTATCATCGCATGATAAACTAAGCATATATCACATATATCAACATGAATAAACATCAAGATAGGCATGTTACATCATTTAGCATATTGGTCTAAGCATTATACATCTCTATGTATCACATGAAGCATTTAAAAGCAATTAAAATAGTCAAAAACAACTTTAAAACACTTTTGTTAGCTATAAACAGTATGAAACAATTTCATAAAATATCATATAATATACCATTAGAAGCGTCTCGAAAAGACGAATCCAACGGCACCAGGCATGCCCAATTCTGAGCTCCCACGCGCCCGCACGCGCCAAAACAACGTCTCTCACGCGCCCCCACGCGCACACGCGCTGTCTGGCGCGTGTGAGACTCCCGTCCACGCGCCCCCACGCGCACACGCGCCCGAAACCCTGTGCTGACGTCAGCATGACGTCATCTGATGATGTCAGCATGACGTCAGCATGACGTCATCTGATGATGTCAGCATGACGTCAGCATGACATCTGACCTTTGACCAGCGCGTGTCAGCCACGCGCCGCGCGTGGGCCAGGAGCGCGTGAACCCCACGCGCGCGTGGCAGTCGCGCGGTCCTCTCCTTTCTGCGATTCGCCGTCTGACATTCTTTCTCGAACAGCGTGCCGCCGTCCTTCTCTGTCTTCTTCGCTTTGCTTTCAACGGACAACAGCAGACAAGCAGCAGATGCATAATATATATATACTTACAATTTATATATATATATATGATTATTTAATTACGAATTTAATTGCAACAACTTCAAAAATTCATAATAAAAAATCTATACATCATAAAATTATGAAAAAAATACCCAGACGATCTACAACACTTGTAGAACCTAGATCAACATTCAAAATTATTCTGAGAAACGATTTCTCATCAGACAAAATTAATCCATGATAAAACTTGTAAAAATCATAATTAATTCATACAAGCACATAAAATTCTGAAATTTTTACCACAGATCTATATGCATACAACCTATGCTCTGATACCATTGATGGATTTTAATCGCAGCGGAGGCATGGTAAAACAATTTTACACATATAAAATCCAAATAAAAGCATATAAATCGTGATTAAAACATATGAATCGATTACTAACCTTTAATAGCGATCCAAAAGCAACGATCGGAAATCCTTAGCAGCTGCTCCTCAAACGTGAAGCACTCCACCGGTATCCACCAAGAAAACGATGCTAAGGAGGAGGAGGAGGTGGATAGAATTAGGTTTTCTGAAAATTTTTGGGTTCGGGTTAGAATAAAAATAGGGTTTATAATAGTATATTTATAGGCAAAATTTTCAGCTGAAATTTTCCCATAAAATATTATTATCATTAACCCATTTATTATTCTCATTAATAATTAAAACACCTTTTAATTATTAATCCTTTTTCTAAACACTTTAGAAATAATTCTCTCTCTTGATTTAATTTCCAAAAATTAAATTCTTAATTAATAATATTAAGAACTTTTCTTAATTAATTTATAATCAATTAAATCTCATTTAATCAATTATTAAATTTGCCAATTAATTATTTATTTCATAAATAAATAATTATCAGCCATTATTAATTAATTCCTCCACCATTAAATCATTCTCTTTTTATGGTGTGACCCTGTAGGTTCAATATTAAGCCGGTAGTAGAAATAAATAATAATAAAACTATTTTATCATTATTTATATAAATTCTCTAATTTATTAAATATGATTAATTAATTAATCATATTTATTCTACATCGTGAGGGATACTTCTCAGCATATCGCGACTATCCGGATAATATGAATTCACTGCTTAGAATACCAAGAACCTATTCAGTGAATAGTTACCGTACAATAAACTCCTTCTACCCTACAATGTCCTGATTAAATACAAGGCATGAATCTTGTGTCAAGTCTATCTAATTTAATCACTTGCTTACCATTTACTATGCTTAGTTCTATGCAAATTAGAAACTCCTTTCTAATTTCATTCACTCTGGCCAGAGATTCCTGAACTAGCATAAGTGGATCAGCCTTGAACATTCGCTTCCTTCACTGGAAGGGGTAGATCCTTTATTGATCATACACTATCTTCGTGTACAAATTCCTATACCCAGTAGAGCCCTAATAATTGTCCCTGGAGACTAAGAACTAAACCAAAGCATAGTTCAGTGTACACAAGATGACTATGATGAACTCAAGTCTAAGGATACTTGTACAACTATCACTATGTGAACAACTGCTGACACGTGAGTGAACTCCATCAGTTGTTCAGCTGTGCGAGTCATGTTCAGTGAACTTATTCTATAATAAGCACCTACATACTAGCTATAGTGTCACCACACAAATGTCTATGAGAACAGACATCCTTCATAATGAAGCAAGCATAGTATGTACCGATCTTTACGGATTATTAATTACCAGTTAGTAATCCTATGATCAGGAACTATTTAAATTTAGAGTTATCATCTTTTAGGTCTCACTATTATGATCTCATCATAATCCATAAAAGCTTTACTCTAAACTATGGTATATCTTATTTAAACACTTAAATAGATAGAGCCCGTAATAAAAACAAAACAAGTCTTTTATTAATATCAATGAAATCAAAACAGATTACATAAAAGTTATTCCTAAATCCTAATACATGATTGGACTTAGGATATATTCCTTTCAAACAAATAATCGACAGTCCTCTTATTGCATGAAAATAATGAGATTTCATGGGATATGCTCTATCATTTAAGGTTAGAACTAGTATGAAACCCTGTGCGAGGCACATGTGATTTTCTAGTAAATATTATAAGGTTCGTTGAATATATGTCCTAAAGATATGAGACGTTAAATTGTTTGAGATGTTCTTGATTTGTGACTATTGTTTTTTACTTTAGATAGGTAATTTGTTGGTTAAGGATGTATACGATCCATGATTGAGGGACATTTGAGTAGCGAAATGAGCTGACTTTATATCGAATGTTGAGTGTCTGTCATGTTTTCGAATTTTTTTCGTATTTTCGTTTGTTGTTGTCCACAGTTAGTTTTTGAGACTTTATAGAACGGTTATTAAAAGTGTAAACTCACTTTTCCGTATTTTTATCAATGTAGAAATAAGAGTTTAATCAGAGTAAACATCAATATAATTGCTTTACAACATAAGAAATTTTTATGTGGCCAATGTATAAAAGTTTTTTTTCTAACATATTTATTCATTCTTGCATAGTGATTTTAGTGTGGAATATGTAGTGGATTATGATGCAGAGTGCATATTGTGAAGGATGATGAGTGCATATCATCAAGGCAGTTTTATGGTATAATTGATTGTATATGTCAAACCTTCTGTAGCGCATCGGCATTGCTGCGATTTGGAAGACCATGATAGATTTAACAATTCTAGGATATCTGAAATTATACTAAAGAATGAGCCATTTTACGGTTCAAGTTGATTTTTGGTAATAGCAATATAGTGTTAAATTTGCGTGTCCAAAAAATGTGTCCAACTATGCTGAGAATGTTACTATTTCTGAAACACAAAATCCAAGTCGACAACTCCCCCTCCTGAATAAAATTCCAAATTTTATTATAGAACAGAAGTATTTGACATCAATAATTACACACCATAATGAAAATTATAATTAAAATAAAATTACATTTAAATGTTACTGCATCTGCTTAATTACGACCTTTGAAGTTTAGAAGAATTGGGCTAAATGTTTTAATTTCAGTCATATATTATTTCCAAACTGATGGTATCTAAATGTAGTTTCCATGCTAACATCTTAGGTTAACCAACTTGTGAGTGGATATTATAAATCATTTTTCTAGAAGAAAAATATGTTAAATACGCAAACACAAATTATTATTACTGAAATAAAACCAGAAACAAACCAAGTCTGAAAATTTAAAAACAAATACCCCAAACAAAACAAAGTCTGAACATTTGAAAGTGTTAAAAAATAAAAAACACAAGTTGGTTATTAGACACCCTAATGATTATTAGGCACCCTAGTGAAGTCAAGAAGTCTTCTACCTCTTGACCACGTTTGCAGTCAATTCCTCAGTTACATCGTTGTTGTTATCAGAACGGCATTATGAAATTTGAGTGATAGTATACTCTTCACATTCACATCCATGAGCAAATTTGTCGGTGTGACCTTGATTTGGAATGCGCTAGATTTTCCAACAATATTCTTCACTTGTTAGGTCCCAATTGTTTGTAGAAGGGGGGGGTTGAATGCAAACAATACCGTTTAATCGAATAAAATGCGGAATAAAAATGTGAAACAAAATTCAAGTTAAATAAAACTTTTATTAAACTTGAAAGGTGTTACAACTACGGTATCAGTTACAAGGGATTAATCTCAAATCAATTATTACAAATCTAGAATAAATTCGACATGAACTTTTTCTATTTTTGCAATTAAAAGATCAAATGCTAAATGCGATTTGAGATTAAGTTCTAGGGATTTTAATCCGCTAGATTGATACACAAGAACAAGATAAATAATTCTAGTGGATTGGATTTAACTTTTCAATCTAGAATTTTGATCTTGAATAAAGCAGATGAAAAATAAAATGTTGTGCCTTTGTTTTCTGCTGTGTTCTTGACTTGTGTTTTCTGTTGAATTATTGCATGAATGTCTTCTGCTGTGTTTTGTTGTTTAAGTAAACAAAACAATCCAGTTGAATCAACAAGACTTTCGGCAAGACAATCAAATGAACTGGCATGACAATCCATTTGAACTGGTAGGACTTTCGGTGAGACTATCCTCTTGAACTAGCAAGACAATCCCAATAGCTAGCAAGACAATCAGAATGAACTAGCAAGACTTTCGGTATGACTATCAATTGTCATACCGATTGTCATAGTAGTTCAAATCACATTGTCTTACTGAATTATTAATAGATTTTAATCTAATAATAATTCTGAAAATCCTTAATATTAATTCTGAATTAATTAATCAATTAATTCAATTAATCAATAAATTAATCTTTGCAGATATAATTTATTTTCTTAATTAAATTATTTGACTTAATTAATTAATAGAGAATTAATACTAATCTCGAGCAGCAACCATTCTTCTGAAAATCTTCTGAAAATTACTGTCAATTATGAATCAATTCCACCACTTCAATGTTGACACTCGATGTACTGTCTGGTTCATGAGTGACTAACTTCCGTGATGTTTCTTCAAGCCTTGACCTTGATACTCTTGATTTTCTTCAGATTAAATCCTTGTAATTAATTGATACCCTGACGAGATCTCTGTCACTTGATTAAATCCACAATCTTGATTTATATCACTGAGGCTTGATCAATTTCTTGAGCTTCTTCCAGTTAATTAAGTCTTCAAGTCTGTAGATGAATAATGTTTCTTAACCCTTTGAAAGATGTTACTTTGTGAGATCTCTCTGACGATAGATACACTATTTACTTATTACATTCTTATTTGAGTTGAGTTAAATCCTCGAATAAACAAATAGGCTATGACATATGCCTTTCAATCTCCCCCTATTTGCTTGTTAGACAATAACAACAAATACCTAGAGGATAACTCAACTAACAAATAAGAAAAAGATATAAACAGTAATGCAAAGTAAATAGCAGAAAAGTTCTAGATTATATTTAACATTTTCCAGATTCCATAAGAAATTTACAAGTGAATACAAGATAGATGTTCCTCTAGCCTGAACATATAACTACATTATTCTATCTTGATTCATAAAGCTCTAATCATATTACATTGAGTTTTAAGCTAATTGACTTCAGTTGTCTTCTCTTCTGACTTCACCTTCTTCTAAATCTTGAAGCAACTCTTTGTCAAAGACACGATCCTTTTCTGAAGTGAAGCTTGCTGGTCTGACTGGTTGAACTCCAACTGACTTCAGCTTATTCTTGATCTGATTGTACCTTTTAATATTCTTTTCACAATAAGCTTGAATCAAATCAGTAGCTTGAGTCTTCAACATGGATGAGTATCCAGCAGTTCTTAAATGATGTTGCATCCAGACCAGATGCTTAGCTGAGTAGTCTTTAAGAGATTGTACATCTAGCTGACAGATTTGAAGACAATCAGACTTAAAGAATCTCACCTGATGAGGATTGTTGACCACTTGAGGACTAGCCCTGCTGGCAAACTCTTTAAGCCTTTCTCGAAGAACTTCATTCAATTCTGAGCTTCTTTTTACCTTGTTGAGAAGAACCCAAATCTCTGACAAAGAACGATTCTCAAACAGATGAAGTGACACCTTGAAAGATCCTTCACTCTGACAATATACAAAAATGCTCATTTCATTTAGGGATCTATCAAAAGCAGCTGTGATCCTTGAGACTTCAGTCTTGATAGCATTCATGTACATGTCATTGTTAGGATTTGAGATTTCCAGCTTGTCAAGAAGATGTAGGAACTGTCTATCATTGTTAGTGCTCAGCTGAGGCATATCAAGTACTCTCCTAGATTCATCCCATTTTTCACCAATCTTCAGTCTGACATCTCTTCTCCTTTCTTGAGCCTTAATGTCATGAAGACGTTGCTTTTGAAGAGTTTCTGTTCTTTGTATGTATTTCCTCATGTCAATGATCAGGGAGACCTTTTTGAGTTCAACTTCTTTTCTTTTCATCTCTGACTGCTGCTGCTGAAACTCTTTCTCAAAGATAGGATCCACTGTAGCTTCCTCTTCCCATTCTCCAAAATCACTTTCCTCTTCAGCTTCAAATAAACCATCTTTATCTTCCAAGACTGGTTCAGTGGGAATGTCAAAAATATCAAAGTCATCATGTTCTCCACTGTAATAGACATCATCAGCCTTTCCTTTGTCCCCAGCAGAGGTATCTTTTTCTTTCCCCTTTCCACTACTCCATTTCTTCTCCCCCTTAGTTGAGGGATCCTCTACTGACTTTCCCTTAGATCCTCCATGACCTCCATCACCTCCCGAGCCTGAGCCTCCACCAGACGGCCCTTCAAAGTAAGTCCTTTGTTCTTCATTGGGACAGTGAGAATTTTTGATCATGTAGTACAGGTGCTTCATCCCTTCATTCAGATGTTCCATACCCGTCTCTATCTTCAGAAATCTAGAGGAATCCAGTGAATGATTCATTTCAACCAAATCTTCAAGAGAAGTCATCCTTGTATGTAGAGAGCAGAAGTCAGAAATGTCATCAGCTGATAAAGTTGGAGTTTCCTGAATGGAATTGAGCTTTGGTGTGACAGTGTTCTTAAGATCTGAGATATCATTCCTTATGAGTGCCAGCTGATTGTTGACAGAGGTGGAAGAAGAAGACCGTTCAACCACTTGTGCTTTGAATGCTTGAGCTTCAGCTTGGCTTTTAGCAAGTTCTTCTTTTAGAGCAGCAATTTGAGCTAACAGGTTTACAGTATCAGTGTCTGTGTGTGCTCTCACCTGAATTTCACTCGTGTTTGGTTCACTCACCTCACGTGCTTGTGTTTCTCTCAATATAATTGCTCGTGAGGAGTCTTCCTGTTGCTGTTCTTCTATACCTGCAGTTAAAATCACCCTAGCCTCTTCAAGAGAGGTCAGTGGTGGTGCAATGGGAATTCGCGAGTCCCGATCCTCAGTCAAACCTATCATTTCATGTGAAATAGATGTCTGAATTGCTTCAGGGATAGATTGACCGAGTTGCCCTCCACTTTCTCCAGATAAATCTGCGAGTGGAGAATCCCGTGAGGGAGCCAGAGGTGTTTGATCTGGGAGGGGAGAAAATGACTCTATTAAGGGTGGCTGAGAGTCAGATTTTCCCTCAGAAGCATGTGACTGCTCTTCTGCCGTAACTATGACAGGCACTGTAACAGACTCTATGTGCACTCCTCGCTCTGTGTCCTGAGTATCATCTGTGGGTATGTATGGTTCCATTGTGAGTAATGGAATTGTGCTTGACTCAGTACAAGATGCCATGGCCCTATGGCGAATTTCAATAGATTCATCCTGTTGAGAGAATGTCTCTAGTAACTGTTCATTGGCCATTTCAAAGTCCATGTCCTGTTGGGAGGACAAAGATGGGCTTTTAGATGCCTCAGTATAAGTTCTTCTTTTCTTTGGAGGAGGAAGAGCTGAGGGTTTACTCACATTTAACAATGCACTACTTCCTATTAACCTTCTGGGTAACATTTTAGACAGTGGGGGAGAGGTTGAGATAGAATGTGACTCTGTGTTTGGCTTTATGACCTGGGATTGAAGCTGTGGTTCTACAACTTCATGGTCAGCCCTATCAACCACTGGGGGTCTTTCAACAGAAGTAGGAATGGAGTGAGAGTGAGGAATTACTACCTGTAAAGGAAGAGCATCTGATGTTGGAGGAGCCTGGGTGGCTTGAACCACTGGAGGTTGAGGTTGCTGTTCATGACCGGGAAGATTGAAAATAGGTAAAGGAATATAAGTGGCCATGAAAGCAGATACAAGTACTGGAACTTGCATGAATTTAAAGGTTGTGTCTTGGCGGGTGTAAATCTTTTTGCTAACTGGAGGGGGTTCGGTTACTGCAGAGTTAGCAAAAAGGGCTTTGTGTTCAGGTGTGAGAAGATGATCTGCTATAAGCATGAGAAAACGAGCATAGTAACATGATACCCTACGATTTGTAGAATGATCACGTAAAGCAGTAGTGAGACGTCTCAAGAGAATGGGAAAAAGTAGTTTGCCAAAATTGATCCTTTGATTGAAAATAACCGCAAGACCAATATATTGCAGAGTGGAAGTGATGTTGTGAAAGTTGGATTTAGTGCAGTTGGCAAACACTTTAGAAAGTGTATCGAAGAAAATATCCCATTCAGACACCAAATTGGATTTTGAAAGTTTGGTTAAATTGATCACCCCCTGATAGTGAATAGCATGGAAAAAGTTTGTGATATCATTTTCAGATGGTAAATTACAGAAATTGTCCAATGGAAAATTTAACGCCTGATTGATGACTGATTCATCAACTACATACTGTGTGTTTGCCACGGTGAATGAAAAAGATTTTGAATCATCGGCCACAGTAGAGGTTGTGCAAATCAGTCTAAGCAGATCGACATTTAAAATCACATTTGATTTAATAGCAGAGCTAACAATCGAATGGTCATTTAAAAATCTAATCCACGGCTTAAATTTTTCTACATCACATTTTTCTGGATTAAAATAACCAACCTGATTATGCGCAACAATTTGGAAATTGAGAGCCATTTAAAATAATAATAAGACACACACTTTCAGAATTTTAAGAATACTATTAAGAAAATTCGAATTAATTAAATTAATTTAATAATTCGAATCAAATTAATTATAATCGAAAAATTTAGACAGAATTGTATCTCGTTAAAATTCTTAACTCACAAACGCAGATTTGACAAGCCAAAAGACACAAATCAGAAATTAAAAATAAAATAAAATAAAATAATAAAAAAAATACCCAAAATCAACAAACAGAAACTGATTTTTTTTTAACAAAAATCCAACAGCACTTCTGTATGTATATACTTGTATGTATATATCACAGGAGTGATGATTTTTGTATGCTGAGTAAAAACTCGAGCAAGGAAGATCAAATGGCGAATTGGGAGTAGCTGTTCGAAGAGAGAGAGAGAGAAAGAAGGAGACTGTTGAAATTTTGAAAGAAAATGAACTGATGAAGATTAAAACAGCCACAAAAAAGATTAAGTAGTATAACTGGTATGACAATCCGGGATTGTCATACTGATTGTCATACCGATTGTCATACCAGCTTAAAAACAGAAAAAGAAAAAATAAAAGCAATAAAAGTAATAAACACTTAATAAATATAACTGGTATGACAATCTGATAGTCATACCGATTGTCATACCAGTATAAAATAAAAGAAAATATATATATATATAATGTTTATAACTGGCAAGATAATTGATAGTCATACCGATTGTCTTGCCAGTATAAAACTATACTGAAAAACACTAAAATGACAATTATATACTGAAATGACTTTCAGCAAGACAATTTTAATTATCTTGCCGATTGTCATTATGGAAATAAAACGTTTACAAACAGAATTAATATGTATATATGTGTATATATATAAGTACTGAAATGATTTTCAGCAAGACAATTTTAATTATCTTGCCGATTGTCATTTCAGTAGAAAGACAATCAAATATGTACAGAAAATATGGAAACCTGAAATAAAGTCTTATATAAATAGTAGAAATTCAGAAAATATTTACAAAATTAAAATAATTAAAATATTTCAGATATAATAATATTTTCAGTCCAAAAATAGATTTCTTTTGAATTTTAACAAATTAAATTCATAGAAAAATATTTTTAGAGAAAATAAAATATTCTGAGATATTAAAATTAACAATTTGAGTAAATAAATAAGATAAGATAATAAAAATTCCATAGAAATAAGCAAGACATATGATAAAATGACAAAATAATTTGCAAATAAATTTTTCATTTATGAAAAATTCATTTGTAAATTCATTCAAGAACAGATCTCAGATATTAACTAAATTAATCACTAAAACTATTCAACATGCCCAATTTACCAACTAATCTGGTAAATGTGGATTCATCAAGTGGTTTAGTGAAAATATCTGCTATTTGTTCTTCTGTTGGAACAAAAAATAGTTCAACAGTACGACTCATGACGTGCTCTCTAATAAAATGATACCTGATGTCAATGTGTTTTGTCCTCGAGTGCTGCACAGGGTTGTTGGTGATGGCTATTGCACTTGTATTGTCACATAAAATAGGAATTTTGTTTAATACAGAGTCATAGTCTCGTAGCTGGTTCCTAATCCACAAGATCTGAGCACAGCAGCTTCCAGCAGCAATATATTCAGCCTCGGCCGTTGAGTTGGAAACTGTTTGCTGTTTCTTGCTGTACCATGAGACTAGCCTGCTTCCTAGGAATTGACAACTCCCTGAGGTGCTTTTCCTATCAACAACACTTCTTGCGTAATCTGAATCTGTATATCCAACAAGGTTAAAACCAGATTCTTTAGGGTACCAAATACCTAGATTTGGTATTCCCTTAAGATATCTTAAGATTCGTTTAACAACAACGAGATGAATATCTCTAGGATCCGCTTGGAACCTTGCACATAAGCATGTAGCAAACATAATATCTGGTCTACTTGCAGTAAGATAGAGTAACGAGCCAATCATACCTCTGTAGCTTGTGACATCTACCTTAATAGAGTTTTCACATGGTCCAAGCTTGACAGCTGTAGTTGATGGAGTCCTTGCTGATGCAGAATCCTCTAGATTGTACTTTTTGAGGAGTTCCTTGAGATACTTGGATTGACAAATAAATATTCCATCTAACCTTTGATTTACTTGTAATCCAAGAAAGAACTTCAGCTCTCCCATCATGCTCATTTCAAACTTGCTGTGCATTAACTTAGCAAATCTCTTACAGAGATTATCATTAGTAGACCCAAATATTATATCATCCACATAGACTTGGACTAATACAGTATCATTCTTATGTTTTTTAGAAAAGAGAGTTTTGTCTATGACACCTCTAATAAAGCTATTTTCAATAAGAAATTCAGAGAGAGTGTCATACCATTTTCTTGGAGACTGCTTGAGCCCATAGATAGCCTTGAAAAGAAAGAAGACAAAATCCAAATCTGGATCTTCAAAACCAGGAGGTTGCTCTACATATACCTCTTCATCCAACTTTCCATTCAGAAAGGCGCTCTTGACATCCATTTGATAAACTTTAAAGTTTGAGAATGCTGCGAATGCCAGAAATATCCTGATGGCCTCAAGTCTAGCCACTGGAGCATAGGTTTCATCATAATCAATGCCTTCAGCTTGAGAATACCCTTTTGCTACCAGTCTTGCCTTGTTTCTTGTAACTACACCATCTTCATCTAGTTTATTCCTGAATACCCAGCTAGTACCAACAGCTTTCTTGTGTGTAGGTCTAGGTACAAGTTTCCAGACTTGTTGACTTTCAAACTGATTGAGTTCATCTTGTATAGCAATCACCCAATCTGGATCAGTTAGTGCTTCTTCAATCTTCTTAGGTTCCATCTCAGAAAGAAATCCTGAGAACAGACACTCATTTTGAGTAGCACGTCTAGTTCTGACTCCAACATCTGGATCACCAATAATCAACTCAAAAGGATGAGCTTTATTCCAGACAGTCTGTCTTGGAAGATTTGATCTTGATGATTCACCTTGAAACTCATTTGGATGTTGTGTCCTACTAGATGATCCTTCAGCATCTCCCCCTGAGTTGTTGCCATTTTGACTTGAAGATTCTCCATCAGTAGCAGTGGTATCTCCATTGTTGCCAAAGTTTCCATCACTATTACCTTGAGTATCATCATGATTAACAGGTTCTTCACCAGCAACAACCTCAGGTTCTTGACCATGTTCTGATTCTGAATCTGACATATCATCAAACTTCAGTTTCTCAGAAGGATCTTCAGTTTGGATACTAGGGAGTTTAGTGTCATCAAATGTAACATTGACACTTTCAGTTACTTTGTGTTGATCAATGATATACACTCTGTATGATCTTCTTCCATATCCAACAAAAATACCCTCATATGCCTTTGCCTCGAACTTACCACGACGATCATCTCCATCCTTGAGCACGAAGCATCTGGCACCAAATACATGAAAGTATTTGATAGAAGGTTTCTGTTCATTCAAAATCTCATAAGGAGTTTTCATGAAGTCTTTGTTGATTAGAGTTCGATTCTGAGTATAACATGCAGTATTGACAGCTTCAGCCCAAAAGTACATTGGAAGACCTGATTCACTTAACATCGTTCTTGCAGCTTCAATCAGTGTACGATTCTTCCTTTCTACCACTCCATTTTGCTGAGGGGTTCTAGGAGCTGAAAATTGTCTGGTAATCCCTTTATCTGTACATAATTCATTGAGAAGTGCATTCTTGAATTCTGTCCCATTATCTGACCTTATTGCTCTAACAGGGACGTTAGAATCTAACTCAATCATCTTGATATGATCAATCACAACTTGTGGTGTTTCATCCTTAGAGTGAAGAAATAAAACCCACGTATACTTGGAATAGTCATCAACTATCACAAGACAGTAACACTTCTTTGACATCGAAAGGACATTAACTGGTCCAAATAAATCCATGTGCAATAATTGCAGAACACCAGTTATGGAAGATGTGTCAGTGCCTCTGTGACTTGCTTTCTTTGACTTTCCTTTCTGGCAAGCCTCACATAGTCCTTCTGGAGAGAATTCCAGCTGAGGCAGACCTCTTACCAATTCTCTTTTTACAAGAGAATTCATTATTTTGAAATTGAGATGAGAAAGTCTCTTGTGCCATAGCCAACTCTCATCTGACGATGCCTTTGCATAGAAGCAATTGACTTCAGGATTGCTTCCAGAGTTCATGTCAGCTACGAACAGATTTCCTTTCCGGATTCCCATTAAGGAGGGTTTTTCACTTTTCTTGTGCAGAATCTGACACTTCAGCTTGTCGAATAAAACATTGTAGCCGTTGTCACAGAACTGACTAATGCTAAGCAGATTGTGTTCAAGTCCTTGCACAACATACACATTTTCAATGATAACATTTCCAGCTAGCAAACAGCCATATCCCTCCGTTAAACCTTTGCTGTTATCTCCAAAGGTAACCACTGGGCCAGCTTTCTCAACCACATTTGATAGCAGGGCTCTATCTCCGGTCATATGTCTTGACGATCCGCTGTCAAGAATCCACACTACCGGTTGTACCTGTTTAATGCCCTGCAATACAAATGGATTAGACCTTCTTCGGAACCCAAGCTTGGCTGGGTCCGGCATACTTGTAAAATTGGCCTTTATCAGGCAAAACAACATTCTTAATTTTAATATTCTCAACGTTCTCAATGACTGAACATTTGACCTTGTGAACAGCCTTGACAAATTTCTGTTTAGGCTTAGGCACAAATGTCTCCTTTCTAGCTTTAGGAGGACTAGCAGTCTTAGACCTATCATGCTTTCTATTATTCACATGCTGACGAGGAGTAGTCTTATCATTAGAAACATGCTTACCATTAAAATAAGCAAACATCAGATTAAAAGCACAAGACATACAATCAGGAACACCACATGCTTTATGAGAGGGATTAACAATAGGCAACTTATGCATGGTAGACATGGCATTTGTGTTATCCAACTCATGTGTGTCTGAGTTAGTCTCAGTTGCTTTCACAACCTTGACTGGAACTTTTGACACACTTGACTTGGAGACAGCTTTCTCATTAGCATTATCTTCAGCACGGATTTCTTCTTGAATAATAAAAGAGGTCTCATCAAATGGTTCAGCAATTGATTCTTTATAGAGGGGTTCATCAACACCCTTAAGCACATGTGGTACTTCCCTGCCTTTAGCACAGACATGAAGAGGGGAGTTTATGCCTAATTTTCCAATAGCAGCATTGTAATCATAACCTATACCAGATGTTTGATTAACAGCTTGCTTATTGTAAAACTCTTTGGACTTCGAACAAGAATTAAAGTAAGCTTTAACCTTAGCCTCAAGACCGGTGATCTTGTCTTTGAGAATAGTTTCAAGTTGTCTATAACAGTCAACTCTATTCTCTAGAAAAGATACTTGTTCTTTTAATTTATCTTGATTAATGTGCACAAGTCTTAATTTTATTGACCTCTTTCTCAAGGTCTTTGATTTGTTGATTTAACAATTCATTATCACGACGAACACAATCTAAGGAACCTCCTAGATGATAAACTAATTCAGCATCAGTAAATTTTACCTCTTTTCTTGACGATGAGGTGTTTGCATCACTAGCCATGAGAGCAAGATTCCCAACTTCTTCATCTTCACTGTCAGTATCATCCCAGCTTCTTCCCTTTGCCAGGTAAGCCCTTTCAGATTTACTCTTTTGATTAGAATCGTAAGAGTTCTTCCTTGCTTGTTTTGGCTTCCTGCATTCTGTGGCAAAGTGTCCCAACTCATTGCAGTTGAAGCATCGAATGGTGCTTCGATCAACCATCCCTGTTTTATACCCACCACTGCTGGTGTTAGAGGATGAAGATCTACCTTTCTGGAATCTGTTGTAGTTGGACTTGTACTTGAACTTGGGATTCCTTTTGAATCTGACATTTGAGAATCTCTTGACAATCAGGGCCATTGACTCATCCTCCGATTGCTCCAGTTCTTCCAAGGAATAATAATCATCTCCTGATTGATTTGTAGTAGGAGGATCAAATTCTGCTACTATCACATTATCTTCAACCTTGGAAGACTGTACCATTCTTTCTGACTGTTGAGATTGTTGTTGATATTGTGGTTGTTGTTATTGTTCATCAGCTACTAGAGCAGTAGACGTGCTGACCACTCTTCCTTTCCCGTAAACTTCCTTCTGCTGAATCTGCTCCAACTCATAAGTCTTTAAAACACCATAGAGCCTTTCCAAAGAAATCTCACTCAGATCTCTTGCTTCTCTTATGGCAGTGATTCTATGTTCGAGATGAGTTGGCAGTGTTAAAAGGAACTTTTTGTTGACCTCCCTGATGGAATAGTATTTACCATTAATGTTCAGGTTGTTGATCAATGCATTGTACCTCTCAAACACTTCAGTGATTCCTTCTCCTGGATTGGATTTAAAGTATTCATACTCAGAGGTTAGGATTTCTAGCTTGTTCTCCCTAACTTCCTCTGTGCCTTCATTAATAATCTCAATAGTTTCCCAGATATGTTTGGAATCTTTACAATTCATCACATGTCTATTCATCAAGGGATTAAGGGAATCTACTAAAATTAATTGAAGGCTAGCATCCAGGGAAGCTTCTTCTATTTCAGCAGGAGAGAAATCCTCAGGATCTTTCACATAAGTTCTCGCTTTGGTGATCACCACATCATTTTCTATTACCTCTGGTTCAATAACCATAGGAATTTTTGGACCCTTCTTTAACACTTGCAAATATTTGGGATTAGCAACTTGTAAAAACAGTAGCATCTTCTTCTTCCACATAACATAATTTTCTTTATCAAAAAGTGGAATTTTAACGGTTCCAACTTTTTGTGTAGTCATTATGAATTTTTTGAGTGAATAAAAAATTCAAGAAGTGAAAGAAACACAAAAGTCTAGGATCAAGATTTGTACGTTAATTAGAAGGCTCTGATACCAATTGTTAGGTCCCAATTGTTTGTAGAAGGGGGGGTTGAATGCAAACAATACCGTTTAATCGAATAAAATGCGTAATAAAAATGTGAAACAAAATTCAAGTTAAATAAAACTTTTATTAAACTTGAAAGGTGTTACAACTACGGTATCGGTTACAAGGGATTAATCTCAAATCAATTATTACAAATCTAGAATAAATTCGATATGAACTTTTTCTATTTTTGCAATTAAAAGATCAAATGCTAAATGCGATTTGAGATTAAGTTCTAGGGATTTTAATCTGCTAGATTGATACACAAGAACAAGATAAATAATTCTAGTGGATTGGATTTAACTTTTCAATCTAGAATTTTGATCTTGAATAAAGCAGATGAAAAATAAAATGTTGTGCCTTTGTTTTCTGCTGTGTTCTTGACTTGTGTTTTCTGTTGAATTATTGCATGAATGTCTTCTGCTGTGTTTTGTTGTTTAAGTAAACAAAACAATCCAGTTGAATCAGCAAGACTTTCGACAAGACAATCAAATGAACTAGCATGACAATCCATTTGAACTGGTAGGACTTTCGGTGAGACTATCCTCTTGAACTAGCAAGACAATCCCAATAGCTAGCAAGACAATCAAAATGAACTAGCAAGACTTTCAGTATGACTATCAATTGTCATACCGATTGTCATAGTAGTTCAAATCACATTGTCTTACTGAATTATTAATAGATTTTAATCTAGTAATAATTCTGAAAATCCTTAATATTAATTCTGAATTAATTAATCAATTAATTCAATTAATCAATAAATTAATCTTTGCAGATATAATTTATTTTCTTAATTAAATTATTTGACTTAATTAATTAATAGAGAATTAATACTAATCTTGAGCAGCAACCATTCTTCTGAAAATTACTGTCAATTATGAATCAATTCCACCACTTCAATGTTGACACTCGATGTACTGTCTGGTTCATGAGTGACTAACTTCCGTGACGTTTCTTCAAGCCTTGACCTTGATACTCTTGATTTTCTTCAGATTAAATCCTTGTAATTAATTGATACCCTGACGAGATCTCTGTCACTTGATTAAATCCACAATCTTGATTTATATCACTGAGGCTTGATCAATTTCTTGAGCTTCTTCCAGTGAATTAAGTCTTCAAGTCTGTAGATGAATAATGTTTCTTAACCCTTTGACAGATGTTACTTTGTGAGATCTCTCTGACGATAGATCCACTATTTACTTATTACATTCTTATTTGAGTTGAGTTAAATCCTCGAATAAACAAATAGGCTATGACATATGCCTTTCATCACTAGTGCGGGCGGGCACATTTACTGGCTAGTCATCCTGGGTGATATTTGTGATTAGAAGTAAATATGGAGCTTGTATCTACAAATCTAATTTCACATGTACTAAATTGACAGCTTGTATCTACAAACCTAATTTTACATGTACTAAATTGAAACACCCGACCTCTTTCAGCTATGAAATGATTTTTTTCCAAAGGCACTCCAATGAGTTCTTCTTCTTCTTTATTGAATAATGTAAAGGTCGTGGTTCCAGTTTTATCTTGGATGCGAACGATAACCCTATAACTGAAAATTGAATATGTCTGGGGTATGTATAGATATAAGTAATGAGAAGAGTTTAGTTAAGTAATAAGGACATAATTTATTAGCCTGAGTAAATTTTAATTAAGTTGTAGTTTGAGTTTTCTTTAATACCGTTATGTAAAGGGGATGGCGTCCTCTGCACACACATTGCACTGAAATTTTTCTTCCACAAGACACACTGTGCATGCACATCTAGGACAACAGTTATAAAACCATCCATTGTAACGCCCTCCAAATCCGGGGTCTAGATCTGGGGGTTACTTGCCAACTATCAACATAAATAAACAAGTATAATAATTATATGAACATACATTTAACCCCTTCATACTACTACTCAGGATCTTCAAGGTTAAGGTATAAAGACAAGAACGCAACACTACTATTATTACATTCTCAAATTGAAAATCTTACAACACCTCTACTTATTACAAACCAAACAGTCTAAATATGTTTCAAAACTAGTTCAATTTTATTCAAACACACACAAGAACTATCTGTTGGTGAGACTGCATAGCTGTATGAACAATTACGTGATAACTCAACACAAGAACAACACTAGAACATGACAGGTAAATAATAATACGCCTACACAAGAAATCAGAAGAAATGAAGATAAGGCAAATACAAAGAATCATAGATTAGAAGAAAGCTTGAAGTTTGTTTACAGGTCACTGAAAGAAGTTCATTAATATGATCATGCCTCAATAAAGAATAAAGGTTAAAAACTTTCAGGGTTTCAGAAATGATGAAGATTCAGTGTATAAGTGCTACCAGAAGATTTCAGTGTATTGACATTGATTGAAGATAGACAGTGTATGAAGCATAGGAATATGAAGAATTGAAGACATGGTATAGACAGAGGTTAAAGAAGACAGCTGCAGTCTTGAAGTTATACTCGCTGAAAGGAGTTCATTTATATGTTCAAGCGTCAGTGAAGAACAGTGAATGAAGTATTCAAGATTGTAGTTTCAATGAAGATACTGTCTAAGTACCAGAAGGATTCCAGTAAAAGTACATTTGGTTATTGACAGTCAGTGTTCGAAGCGATGAAGTTGTTACAAGCTTAACAATATAATCAAGGATATAATACGAAGACCTGAATTGAAGCTAGTCGTCTGTGAACCAGACCAGTTGCATTAGGCGTAAGTGGTTTGTGAAAGGAATCTGAGTATTATCATTAGGAAGATTGTTAAGTGAGGATTCGTATCTGGATATGGTAAATATATGGTTTATACGAAGACTCGGAGAGAAGACTTGAAGACGGGAAAGTTTAAGGGTTAAAGTGATCTACAGAAACTAAGTCAAAGTGATCACTACCTTATAATATGAGTCACCCTGATCAGTATATTGGATGTCAAAAATAATATCCTGGAAGTATAGTTCAATATTTAAGTACAGGAACTGATCTTGACTTGGTACGAGCCTCAGGGAATAAACAAGGGAAGAAAGAAAGTTCTAAGTGCATGAATGCATGCAAGGGTCGCAAGTAACTCATGCATGACATGTTTCTAAGGAAAAAATTCCCCCTTGGTACTCTAGGTCGCAAGTAAGTCTTGCACTACTACAACGGGGGTCGCAAGTAACTAATACAAGCCAATAAACTAAGTAAAAATCCTCCTCCTAGCTCCCTTGGTCGCAAGTAACTCATGTAAGGAGATTTTTTTAAGGCAAAACCCTTCCCTAGGTATGCTTGGTCGCAAGTAACTCTCCCAAGAAGGCATTAGGTCACAAGTAACTTGATACAAGGGGTTATGGTTGCAACTAACTCCCTACAAGGAGTAGAGGTCGCAAGTAACTCCTTCACTTGGTAAATGAGGTCGCAAGTAACTCATTTTCTTGGTAAAGGGAGTCACAAGTAACTCCAACAAGGAGCTTATGGTCACAAGTAACTTGCTAGGTTGAATTTGGCTAAGACAAAGTTCACTCCAAGGCTTCATGGTCACAAGTAACTTGTTAGGTTGAAAATTCTCTAAGGCAAAGCCTCCTAGCTTCCCAAGGTCACAAGTAACTCTCAACAACAAAATTTATTGATTTTATTCATTTGATTTATGTGGTAAATAAATGACCACATAATTCATTTTGAATATAAAGCCTACACTACAGCAGCAGATCAAAAAAAATGTGTTTTATCTTTTTCTCCAACAAAAATAAGAGGTGAAAAACATAATCAAAGAAAATACAGAGAAGCTCAAGCACCTTGAATATCCATTTAACTTCTCACCGGAGTAACGTTATAATGGCCGATTTAACTCTTGTATATTCATAGGGGCATTATAATTGTTACCTGGTAATTAAATCCTTGTACAAACTTAAAGTTAGATCATTGTATGGGATTTGATTTGTAAATCTTTGTAGTAACTATGAACTTTATTGTTCTTAGATTGTAGCCGGTTAATTTATTTATTGGAGTGTAGCAACACCCCTCGCGAATTTATATATGAATATATATTTACCCGAATATCTTGTCTTCCTCGTTTTACTATTCCAAACACTATACACCTCAAGAACACAGAACCACTAACCGGACACTAAATTTTATATCCATAAAAGATTCGAAAGAATTTTTTTAATTTAGTGAGTATCGTATTCAACCCCCCTTCTACGATACTTCGGGACCAAACAATTGGTATCTGAGCTTGTTGATCGATATACAGATCAGATCCAGTGTGTCAGCCCAAACAGTCAAGTTCTCATATTTTCGGATTTTTTAATTTTCAAAAATTATCAACACTTGAGATTTTTGAATTTTAAATAATTTGGACTTATTCCCGAAATATTTCTAAATATCAAAAAGTTCAAAATTTGAAGAGTTTAAAATATTTCAAGCCAAAGGTTCTCAAAGGATTGGTAGACTCAAGATTCCTCCAAGCATTAGAGATGATTTTAATCTTTTGAAAAAAACGAAGACCATGTGCTATTCAGACGGAAAATTCCCGAACCGTGAAATTAAAGATAATGGTTTTATTATTCCAATAAAGCTGATTTCAAGACCTACAGAAGAAAATTATGGAATTTCCTCAAAGGCTTACTCCATAGGATACCACTAGATTTTTAGATTTGGGAAAGAATGAAATTTCTACGGGTACAATTTTTCTCGAAGATTTTAAGACAACTCTAATGATTTCAGATTATACAGTCACACAGTGATTTGTATCAATGCTACATTTATCCGGGAATCAATGAGATCATAAAGAAAGGAATCGAGGAGGTTAGAGAGAATAGTGGAGACATACAAACATCTCAGTTGCAGACATTAAAGTTGGAACCTCAGGATAAAATATAAGAGTTATTGTTAGTTGAATAAGAGGAAGCTCGGGTTGATGTAAGTGACTTGTACACTTTAAGAATACTTGAGGGATTGGACGTCAGGGCAGTGTTTTACTTGTCAGGGAAGTTTAATCACATCAGATTCACATGGAATACAGAAGCTATATCCAAGGATCAAGCCTATCTATTCTGAAGCAGAGACTCTTAAAGATTTAGTTCAAGAGGTGGTTACAAGAATGAGATTGGGACATAAACAAGATTTGATAGCTACATGTATGACAAACAATATGTGCCAAGTAACTATCAAGGTTTGCTGCAACAGAACAAGAAGCTTGACAAACAAGGATGAGTAAGGACTCAGTTGACTAGCTGAGACAAAGGGGAAATGTTTTCTTAGGGAAGCAGCCAGTCAAAACTTATAGTGCATCGGGAAAGAGTTGGGATGGATCAGATAACGAGAAGGAAGATCATGAATATCTTGCTTTCACAGCAATCTCCGAAGATGTCCAACTCACATATCTCAGGTTTCAATTTCTTGAACCACTGCAATATTTTGCTCTCAATATTCATTGCATGATAAGATCTTAGTGTTTAAATGTTTAATACTCACACAAGCATGATAGCATCACACATAGAAAATGTTGAACTAGTTCACTAGAATATTTTTCTGGTAACTAGGATTGATGTTTAACTTGTGCATGTTACTTTAGATGATCTTAAATATGTGTTTGAATATTTATTGAACATGATTAATTTCTTTAGTGAGATATATGTTTTCCAGCTCTTAAGACCTTTGTTTATGCTTATTTTATGTATCCTATTACAATGTGATTTATTTATTTGATCTGAATTTTTTGTTAGGATGTATTAGTTTATAATTGGATTGAGATAGCTAGATGAGATTCATCAACATGATTGGTCTAGATAGAATTAGTGATTTGTTTAATAATTCTGTTTGTTTCATATCATGCATGTCTTGCTTAATTCTTAAGCGTAATATTTTTGAATGAATGCCATGTATTCTTAATGCAATGCTTGCATATTTCATTGCCATGAATGCATCTCTTAGCACTTGCATTAATTGTAGAAAAAGCATGTTTAAGATTACAATAGGGAAAAGACTGCTAGTCCTCCTTATGTAAGGTTGAAACCATTTTTCCCTTAGCCTAAACACAAATTTGTCAAGGGTATTAAAATGGAGAAAATGGTCAGTCAGAGATAAGAATTAGCATGACAAGGTTACAGCTATTGTTATCTCTGTTTATAGTAAAATTTCAAATCCATCTGGACCCAAACTGATAAGTTGGGTACCAAGAAATGTTAATCCATTTGTGAGTGCAGGACATAACAGGTTAATTGATTCATATGTATTCTTTGTAATTCATACTCAAGGCATATGATCAAAGAAAGAGCCTCATAATCAAATGTGAATGACAAAAGCTATTCCGTCAATAATCTTTGGAGATGACAACAAAGGTTTTTATTACGGGATAAATCTATGCATAAAAAGGGATGTCATCATAGATTCAACAATTGCTATCACTGATAAAAACTAATTATTGGATTCACTGATAACAGTTAAAGTATCTTTCTTGCTGAAGAATCAAGGCACAAATCCTCTTATCAGACGATTCTGCATCAAATGACAAAATGTCAATTCAATGAAGGATGTGTCTCATCTGAAGTAGGAATTTTGAGAAGCTTGCTCTTCTTGGAGTAAGGTAAAGATATTCTCATGTCTATACTGGAATCTCAGAATAGGTGAAGTCAATGGTTTCTACTGTAAACCTTCATCTGACAAAATTTTAGCTATGGCATTAGAAGCTCTCACCCTTGAACATCAATATAAGGAACTCTTTTGTAAAAAGGGTTTAGTGAGAGGACTGCCTCATCTGGAATTCAGAAGGATGATAAATGTGAGGCATGTCAGAAAGAGGTGTCAAAGACAACTTCACATTAAAGTAAAGATATACCTTAGTGATGAGTGATGACTACTCTTAACATAAAGTTGTTGTTCGTATGTTTTCAAGACAAGGCATTACAGATGGCGATTGATCATATCAGAAGATCAAGCTGGAAGCAACTGTAAAAGAAATGATCTTGTGGTCGGATAATAGGACTAAATTTAAGAAGCAGTTCTGATTAATATCTGTAACATCAAGAATATTCTGAGACATATTCAGCACTGGGAACTCTGTGTCAGAATGGAGTGGTACAAAGGAAGAACCGAAACTTGATTAAAGCAACAAGGAAAATGTCAAGATAATCAAGACTTTCGAAATACCAAAGGGCTGAATCAATCAATACAGTTTGCCACAAGTAATATCAAACCTTGATCAGGATGTATACATGAAGACCATTAATAAGTTAATGGCCAACAGAAGCAAACAATGAAATGTTTTCAGTTGTTTGAAGATCTTAGCATTTGCAGCTAAAACTTGTAAGGATATTCTTCACGGCTACTTAGTGGAGTCTACAACCTACAAGGAATTTATGGTTGATCAACAAAAGATGATTGAAAGTCTAAGTGCACAGTTCAACAACTCCATGCTCCAAGCAGTTAAATGAGAAATTAATGGTGTTGATGATTCATATCCAATCAGTGGAATGGCAGTGTATAACACAACTCATTATTTCAATGAAGCCAGTTATCAAGGGTAGGATCTTCAGGAAATCCCAGCAACAGCTTAGGAGGAGCACAAGAAGGATCAACTGGTCATACACAACACCTCATTGTAAATCAAGAGGATATTACAAGAACATATCTGATGAGACAAAGGGTTTGATGTCAATATTATTCCCATAGTCTAGTTCTTAAGTGATTTAGATGACGGAGTAATGATTAGTAGGGCTACTGAGCATGAATGATTAATTCTCTAGTTTTCTATCTGAAGAATAAAGTAAGAAAGTTACAGAAGCTCTGATAGATCCAGATTGATTGGGTGATTGTAAATTATGATGAACTCAATCAGTCAGCAAACAGATTGTAGGGAAGCTGGTATCCAAACCAAATGACAATGTTGTAATTGGTATAAGGTTAACCAGAAGTAAAAAACTGGATGACAATGGCATTGTTATGAGGGACAAGTCCAAACTGGATGCTAGGTTATTATCTGGAAGCTGTATCTGACAGAAAGCACCAGTGACGAGAATTGAGGATATTACGACATATCAGGCACCTGATGCACATTCTAACTTGGAATTGGAATCTAGTAGATGTGTACAAGTGCACTTCTGGTTGGTGAGTCAAAAGAGGAAGTCAATGCACAACAGTTCATGAACTTTGCAGTTGCAGGCCTATTGGACTTTGTATATCCCTTCTTCACAAGCTCACTTCATGTTGGTATGAACTAGTATACTACTCAAGAAATCGTCAAGGATATGGTATGACACTCTAACTAAAGTTATAGTTAAATATGAACTAGTAGAGTCGTCATACTAATGTCTCTCTTATCACTAGGCACAAACACATTATTTTATATGTGCATTGATATAATGATAATGTTACGTGTTGGTCTACTAACAAAAACTTGTGCAAGATAATTTGCTAAGTAATTACAGAGTAGGTATGGAAGAGCATGTTGGAAAAGTTGCAATCCTTTTTGGGATTAATTCAAGCAAGCCATTAGAACAATTCTTTTAGGAGCTCAAGCAAGCCAAAAAACAATTCTTTTAGGAGCACAAGTAAACTAAAAGAATGATGGCAACACAAGTAAGTTAAGGATCTTTTGAAGATGCAAAGTTTGGAAGATTCTGAACATGCCAAGACTACTTACCAACTGAAACCACTAAAGTTTGATATGTACAACTCAGGTAAAATGACAAGCTATAGAGGTATGACAAGCTCACTCTTTTACTCAAATGCTAATAGACAACATGTAATGTTCTCAAGATGCCAATGTGCAAGGTTCCAAGTAGATCCTAGAGAATCCAATCTTATAGCTATTAACAAGATTATTAGATATTTTACGGGACTACCAGCTTTTGGAGTAAAGTACCCTAAAGATATTATGCTTAACATGTTTGGCTATATTCACCTAAGATTGGATAAAAATGAACTTTTGATGGTCGTTTCAGAACCTCCCACTATTGGGTTTCAACCCAATGTGATTGGTTGGTTTTGGTGATACAAGACATAATTAGATTGGATAATAATTATATGTCTATATAGTTATTATTATAATGGGATTGAGTAATAATTGTATAGGTAGACAATTATTATTAAAATCAGATTAGGTATTTCTAGACAATTATTATTATAATCGGATTAGGTATGTCTTGTTATCTAAATTTTGTGATAGTTATATATATATAGTCATATTATGTTTGATAGGTATACTTAAGAGATGTAGTCGTCTTAGGTCGTTTGGAGATGCTTGAGCATTAGTTGGCTCAAGTATCGGCTGGAACACCATTGAGGTGTTATTGTTTTGATTGTATGCTTGAGTGTTGTTTGACTTAAGTACCGTGTGAGTGAATATCGCTTGGTGATATTGATTATATTATTGATAATTGTTTGGATTAATAAATAAGTTGGAACATGGGTTTTCTGCGTCATATATTTTTTATATGTTTTACATTGTTTGTTCGGTTTTATATTTGTGTATATTCCCCCTAAAAAGTGGTATTAGGAACCGAGGTTCAAGATTCATGGTAAATTAGGTTAGAGGAAAATTTAAGGTTTAATTGGGATGGTGGAGTATGATGACGGATTTAATGACAAACGTGAGAATTGATAAAGTTATGTGTGGTATGACGATTGACTTGCATCGTGGATAAATTCATTCTGACTCGAGATGGAAGATGGAAGGGATTGCAATAATTTCAATAGTTTGGTGGTTGATCAACCGGGTGGAATTTTTTGGATGATACTAATGTTGTTCCTCTATAGGCCGAAGGATTGCAAAGGTAGGGATCGAGTGACTCAATGGTGAAAGGAGGCACTCGTGGTTGATGCGCGTGATATTGTGGACGGATATATCATTATGATGAATAAGGGTTGTTTGGAGGTATTAGAGGTTACTATATGAGTTTTAATGAATCTCAAAAGTTGGAAGAATGATATGAAGGGATTATTGTTCGAGGGGAGCCATCGGCGAATGAAAGTTGAAGTTTTGATAGTTACCTTTCAATCTGATATGGAGTATTGGGTTGAAGGGGAAGATTGTTGGATTTCAACCCAATGTGATTGGTTGGGCTTGGTGATACATGACATTATTGGATTGGGTAATAATTGTGTTTGTAGACAATTATTATCATAATAAGATTGAGTACTTGTCATTCTATCATGTTTCAACTCTAGAAACTTTATCTTCATCCGAGTCTCCATAAACCTAGGGGAAGTACTTGTCTAGAAACAACCGCGTGAATCTATCCAATGGGATCACAATATTAGTCTCGAGGTTACGCTTAGACTCCCACTAATAGTTAGCTTCTCCCTTTACTATGTAGGAGGCGAAGATGGTCTTGTGTCGCTCTTCGAAACCTAGTATCTCGAAAGACTTCTCTATCTCCTTAAGCCAAGCCCGTTCCTCAACGGGGTCGGAGGATCCTAGAAATTCTGGGGGTTGGAGGGACTTAAACACCCTGAAGGCGGTAGCAGCAATTTGTGGAGCAGCATTGGTGGTGGTGGAAGGGGTTGTTGGTTCAGATTTTCCCTTAAGAGGTTCATAAATTCATTCATGTGGTTTCTCCCTTGGTGGGTATCCTCAGCCTCTTCCTCCATATACTCTTCTTCATCGAATTCATTGAAATCTAATTCTTCATCACTTTCCTTATTTACAATATGGTCAAGTTCGTCCAGCCTCTGATTAGCGGATCCTGAGAGTTGAGCCCTAGTTCCTCTTCTACAAGGTGGCATCGTTCTGATAATGAAAATGGTGTTAATACAGTTGTACTTTTTCATATACTTTGAATAATTCATTTGTACGTACGCATTCATTTAAATATTTGGCATGCTTTCACCGATGGTGCAATAATAAAGTAAAACAATTTTTTAACAACTGCTTGATAATATATAACAAGGTCTCCCAGACTATGTCTTGGGGCGAAATACATACGTCCTGAATAAAAATTACCAAATACATAAATCGGGCTCCCTAGAGGGCTAGGAATGCTATTTACTACCAGTTATCCTAACAAAATTGGTGACAAATCACCCATCCCTTACAAGGTCCAAATATAGTTATTGATCCCTTAGTCTATGTCACTACACGTGAGGTCTCTGACCCTCCTCATTACTTCAGCTAGTATCAACTCAGCATCGACTACCGGAATGTATCCTCCTAACGCAGTAGTCCTCATCTGCACCCGAACATGGAGCTCAATCCCGTCAATCTCTCGGCGAGATAAGCATGGGGAATCAGCCCTAAAGATCCCGAGGTATCCAAGTCTAGTAGATCTCTCGGCTAGTAATGTCTGACATTACTCAACAATGCGGGTAGATACCGCAATGATCTTAGCATTAAGCTGAGCCATAATACAGTCATGAACTGCCACATGGATGGTCTCTGGGATGGCAGGGGCGAGTCCGGGTCACTGGAGGATATGTCATGGATCTCGTAAGTCTGTGCCTCCATCTCATCATCCCCATCCTCATTAGCGGAGGGTAAGGGGCTCAGTATCCCCTGGTGAGGAGTGGGAGGGAGAACATTCGTAAGAGGGTACATCTCTATGTCTGTCCGGTCTACGCCATCGTCCCGGGGCTCCTCGGCATCATCTGTTATAAGGGTAGGGAAGTCAGACTCATCCTCCGGGGGATCCTCGGTAGGGTCATCCCCTGAGTTATCAATAGATGGGTTCTCCGACTCGAGAGTAGGGTCTCGCTCAAATGGCATAACATCCTCAACAGGTTCAACCTCTCCTACATGCTCCACTGGTACTTGACACAATAGGCAAGGTGTTACTAACTTAGAGTCATGATTCCCTTGAGTGTAAAACTTTCAAGACTACGCCAAGCAGTCTGACGATGAACTCAATTTTAGTTCTAATTAATTCTTATTATTCTTATGTCTACGTATTTTTATCTCCTATAGTTTCCAAGATTTGATAACCTAAGGTTCTGATACCATTTATGTGACGCTCCCAAATCCGGGGTCGGGGATTTAGGAGGCCACACCATCTTGAATCCTCTTTAAACACTTATCTTTTATAATATTATATATACTCACACATCTACAACTCCACACTTATTAAAACACACACACACATACTTATAGTTTATTATCTTGGAAATGAACAAAACATTACTAGAGTTATTAAATCCGCAAAGTGATAGTTATTACAGACCAAAGGTAATTATGTCTTACCACGGGCGTAACCTTTACTTAAGGTTAGACTAGCGGCCAAATATATGTTTCTTCATTACTACCTTAAATAAGTCATACTTATATATAAGCCGGACTAGAAATAATTGAAAACTAATCCAGCTCATGCAGTTTACCTGTGGTACTGCACCAAACAACCTACGGAAAAGCTAGTCATTTCCTACTCGTTTACGGGCTATGAGCTTTCTGACCGGCATCTTGGTTCACTATTGTGTTGTGTTATTTTAAGAAAGCAAGTGTGAGCTATAATGCCCAACATAATAATTTACAGTATGAAAAGACTGTACAAGAATTTATATCTGAATCCGCATATGGATATAAGTTTAATTAAAGTAATTTTTCTTGGTAATACACACCTCTTTTCAAAACAATTTTTCGATTGACTTATTAGTCTGGAAATACCTTAATGGTAAACCCAGCACCTAGGCTTGGGTTACGGTATCGCATCTCAGTTCTAATTGGAAGAATAGGGCATTCACCGGAGCCCTAATATCCGATGATTAGTCATATAGCAGAATGTTATTATTGTTCTCTACATGTAGAAGGACGACTTCCTTACTCCTGATTTTTACCCTAGCCGCATTCAGGATTTATATGCTTCCCCTTTCTCCCGGGTATATTTTGCATACTTCGCATGTCCTCTAGTACATGGTACCTTCTCATGCGGAAATTTAATTACTAGTCTCCTCATTACACGAAGTACTGGATCTCTACCTGTAACGACCGAGAAATTACGCTTGTATTATATTATAATAATAATAAATTATGTGTATTATTATGTGATTAAATGTGTTAAGTCGTTGAACCTTAACTGCTATGTGTTATGTGTTGGTTGTTTTGATCCAAACGTGTTTTGGATATTTATTGAGCGTTCTATCGTCAGTTATATATATTATATCAAAACCTGTACAGCTCAAAACTATGTTTTAAAAACCGTATTTCAAACAAAATCATTGGCCCTATTTTGCCAAAAATGCCCTATACCGTATCGCTATTCTGAACCCCTAGACGTTTTACAAATTGACCTTTTTCGCGAAAAAACGACTTTTCCGGACCCCTTCGGGTACCAAAAACCCCACAAAAATCACATTTTTATTTTTATATGATTATGAAATTATTATATATCATTTTTCTTTGTATTTTTGTATTTTTCACAATTTTTGGGAATTTTTAGTATTTATTTTGTATTTATTGGATATTTAAAAATTCATTATTAATACCCAAAAATTATAAAAATTGGGGCCAAATATTTTTATTAGGAGTGTAATTAGACCCTTAATTTTACTTAGGGGTATTATTTTCATAAATATAAATACCTGAATTACTATTAATTAAATCAGTTAATTATAATTAAAAATCAGAAAATAAAAAGAAAATCAGAAAAGGGAATTAGGGTTAGGGTTTGTGAAGAACAGCAGCAGAATCAATCGGACTTTTGAACGTGATTCCGGTGTCAGAAATCGAAGTGTAAGTAATCAAATTGAAGCCCAAGAATCGTAGTTTCTGATTATGTACATGATTTTGTTGTTGGATTACTTGAATTTAATTTTATTATTTTCGGGTTTATTCTTGAATTCGGGTTTTGTGATTGAGTAGTTGTTTGATGATTCTGTTAGTATAGATGTTTAGATCGTCGGATAGGGAGTCGAACGGCACAGGTTTCATGCGATTTGGTGTTGTCTTTGACGTCGCCGGAGAACCGCCGCCGCGGCAGTCTTCTTTGTGTTTCCGGCTGTAGAACGATGAAGGGAGAAGGAGGAAGGACGGTACGTTGCTTTGGTGTTGTTCTTGGTCGAAAACGCAAGGAAACGAGGTCCCTTCATGGTTCGTTTGTTCGATTCAAGGCCGCCGGAATCAAACACCGGCGTCGGGTTCTGGGTTCTTGGCCGGTGTTCTTCCCGACCCGTTTGGGTTGGGGACGACCCGGTTGCAACCCGGTTTCGACCCGGGTTTGATCCCCTCAACCCTGAAACCATTTCCAGATTTTTGTTTCTGGATTTTCTATTATTTAATTTATATTTTATAAATCAGAAAATCATTTTAAAAATTCTAATAATTAATTAAAAATTAGTTTTATATTCTGAAAAATAGTATTATTAATTTCTAAATTATTTTATTAATTTATAAATTCGAATTTAATTATTTAATTAATTATTTAATTATTTATCTAATTATTTATTAGTTATCTAATTAATTAATAATTAGGTAATTAATTAATAATTAGGTAATTAATTAATAAATAAGGATTAAAAATAATTAAATAATATGATTAATAATTCGATAATTAGTTATTATTACGAGTAATGATTCGATAATGGGAATTATTATTCGAGCGATAGTTATTCGAATAATATTGTAGTGATTATTTGTATCGTATAATTAAATACCGATAATTAATTGATTAACGAATCGTATAAGTTTCAGTAATAATGTAATAAGTTCGATAATTATATGAGGATTGCGAGTAGCTCGTATTTATACGAGTAATTAATCGTTGAGTTAGATTATAATTCGAGCACATAGTAGATATTCGATAAATAGCGTATTCGTTAATAAAATCGATTGATTATTTGTAAATAATCGATCTAATCGAATAAATATCGATAAGTTATAAATATTATAATAAATTGTGATTAATCTTAATAATTAGGGATTAATTATTTTAAATTAGTAAATAATTATCTATTAATTATTTATTAGTTATTTATTTATTAAGTGATTAATTATTTCAATAATTAATCACATAATTTTCAATAAACCGTAACTTCTTCATTTTAACTCCAAAAATTATAAAAAAAATTATTTTTGACTTTGATTTTTCTTAAATAATTATTTAAAAATTATTTTAGGATTAAAAAGGTTGTAATAATTATTTATAATGAATAATAAATTAAATCATCCGTATTTAATTCATAACAATTCAACCGTTAGTCCGATTTAAGTGAAACGAAGACCTCTAGACTCAGAAAAATGAGACGAATCCAATAAAAATGGTTGTAAGTTATAATTTCTTCTGAAAAAGAGTGGTTGGTGATAATTGATAGTTCGAAGGTCCTAGTAGGGATATAATTGAGCCGAATAAATCCCGAAAAATTATAATAAAATCAGATACGACTAGTAATGCAGGTATAAGTCCAGAATTGATTCTAAAAATAATTATAAATCTAGAAATTAATTGTGTGCTTTACGTGTTACGTGTTATATGTGATTATGTGCATAAAGGTGTTGTGTAAATATATGTATATATATGCGAGTCAGATAGAAACGCATGGGTAGACTGATAAGGTTGCGTGATATCAATTCAAGATACACGTATGTAGTAAATTATCTAAACACCTATCTTTCCATGATTTGTTCAGTGTTAACAAGGCAGAGCAAGCTAGGGTCAGAAGGCAGTAAGTTAAACCAGGTTAAGTACGCGCAAGGCAAGTTTTTCCCCTATTCTAAATTCAGAATAGTGATTTATATTTCCTTTCTATCGTATCAATTCTCTTTGATAATTATTGTTCATATACACTGTTACCCATTTATATCACTTCATTTCAATTCTTGGTTTACCCAATTTATTGAATTCCCTGTTCATATTTCAATTCCTTTACCCTATATATATTCTGGTATATCCTGGTGTTGGGATATATCAATAGCATATCGATTGTTCCGGATGCTCAGCCTTGGACTGGATGGTTACTATAAAGGCTGGGTTTTTCCCAGACCATTAATTAATAGGCCATAGTTGCCTGAGTACTCCTTATGTTGGTTGGGTCTATGCAGTTGGGTATAGATCCGCACTATATTCTGACTGATCAGCAGATTATAGTGCATATGTTGGTTCTTGTTTCCAGTCTTGTTCATTTGGCACTCGCCATCATTGGCAAATTATTATCATATACAGATACAGATGGTTATTCAAACCAGCAGCTTATTGGTTCATTTATTTCTCTCTCTTTATAATATATATATATTGTTGCAGGCTTGTTGAGCAATTTTGGCTCATTTCTTTTATTTTCACTCCTATTGTTTTACAGTTAAGGTAGAGAATGAAACCCATCAGGACCCGCATAGTCAAGAAGCGAGTCAAGCAGCGGGATCCTCTTATACCAAGAGTGTTCCTTCCTATTCCCGAAGAGAGCTTTGAATTGCCAGATCAGGTGTAGCAGGATAAGTAGTAATGTTGGGTTGAATAAAAGTTTTGTGTAGTTTGAATAAAAGATTGCGTAGTGAAACTGTAGATAGAATAAAGTTTTGTAATAAAGAGAGTTCTTGAGACAGGTTTTTATTTAGTTGGGTTTGTAATAAAGTGTAGTGCATGATTCTTGTTTCCAACCTCAACCCTTAAAAGATCCTGAGTAGTGATAGTTCGGGGTAATTATTATATTAATATTCCGCTTGTGCAGGTATAGTTGGTAATTGTTGTTAATAATGCCCCAAATCTATACCCCGGATTTGGAGGGTGTTATAGTTGGCATCAGAGCTTAGGATTGACCTTGGAAAACAAGAATGTTAGGGTTAAGATAAGATAGGAAAATAAGATAGGATGAGAGTGAGAGTGTTAGGACTGTTTGTCTATGTGATTAGAAGTTATGAGTTATAGGATTGTGATTTGATTGTTTTGTGTTATTATTTTTATGTATATTAGATGGCTTCTTTATCATCATCTACGGAGAGGACCGAGACAGATCCAGTGGATGCACAGGTAGTAGCTCCAGTGTCAGAGCAGATCTTACCTCCATTGCCATCTGAGCCAGCACCAGAGATACCACTTCCCCCGGAGGTACCAGGTTTTGCAGATTATTTTCCATACGTTGAGCCAGAGATACCAGATATTCCACCATTAGAGTTTCCGATGTTTGATATTCCTGATATGGTTGATCTTCCGCAGTGGGAGGATGTAGAGCCTCAGATTCCTATGCCACCAGTTGAGATTCCAGAGATGCCACCGATGGAGCCAGAGGCAGAGCCGCCTGTGTATGCGCCTATGGAGCAGCCTGTCTTATTTCCTGCCCCATTAGCCATTTATGCACCTGTTCCGGGAGTGTATCAGTTTCCTCAGCCAGAGTTTATGGATGAGATCGTGGTAGATGGACCATTATCTTCTCGAGGTTCCAGCACTGATCTTCATGAGCATCATACCGTGACTTACCAGCGCTTTCAGGCAGAGAGGGAGGAGAGGATTAGATGGCAGAACCAGTGTAGAGAGATCCTTGGATTGTATGAGACACAGACGGATGGTCCTGTCAGAGCATTACGACCGGATTATATACTGAGAGAGAAACTACATCATATTCACCGGGTTAGTTCGCAGCAGCTTACTGATTTGAGACAGCAGGATCTTAGTGCGGAGACAGCATATCGCAGAGCATTGGGACTTACCGAGGCAGTGCTAGAGGCAGTACAGGAGGAGTTGAGCCACGTACCACCAGGATTTTGAGACCAGCAGATCGATGAGTGTTGTATTATGTATATTTTGTAGATAGAGGCAGCATAGTATTGTATGACTAGTTTGTATGAGTGTAGCTACTGACTCTGATTGATAGTAGTAGCAGTACGGCTGTTATATCATAGGGTTTTGTATCAAGCACTGACACCTGTAGCTGGTGTTCTACCTATATATATATGAAATAATCTTTTGCATGTTTTCTTTATTTTATTTCCAGTCATTTAAGCATTTACATTTATTTCAGTATCATTGCATATTTACAAAGGTAGTTTTATTCACGATCATGTTACTGTTTTATTTATTTAGTTATTTAATAAGTTATTTTATTTCTCGAATCGACTGTTTTAATATATGTTTAATATACTGTTATTAAATAAGGTCCATTATTTATTTAACATAAAAATGGCACCTAAGCGAAAAGCGCAGCCCGACTCATCGAATGGAAACACCGAGGGCCAAAACAATAATAAACAGATGGATCAGATGTTTAATCTCATGCAACAGCAGATGTTGATGATGCAACAACAAATGCAGCAGCAGCAACAGCAGTTCCAGCAACAGATGTTACAGCAAGCCGCTCATCCAGGACATCAGATACCACCAGCAGCACCTACGACTACTTTCAAGCAATTTCAGTCGGTGAAACCACCGAAATTTATGGGTTCCACAGATCCTACAAAAGCGAGAGCTTGGATGAAAGAGATGGAAAAGGCTTTTTCGTTGGTAAAGGTTGAGGAAGAGCAGAAGACAGATTTCGCTAGCTATTTTCTAAAAGGTGAAGCTAATTACTGGTGGGAATCGAAGAAAGCTTTGGAAGAAGGTGTGGTGACGTGGAACAGATTCACTGATCTTTTCTTGGAGAAAAATTTTCCTCGTTTTATGAAGAACCAGATGGAGATCAAGTTCCTGGAGCTGAAACAAGATAACTTATCGGTTGCGGATTATGAGACTAAGTTTACTGAATTAGCAAGGTTTGTTCCAGAGCAGGTGGATACGGACGAGAAGCGGGCCAAGAGATTTCAGCAAGGACTAAAACCATGGATTCGTAGCAGGGTAGCTGTGTTTGAATTGACAACTTATACGGCTGTTGTTCAGAAGGCTATGATTATTGAAGGAGAAAGTGAAGCAGCTTAGAAAGAGAAAGGACCAGGGAATTTTCAGAATCGTTTCAACAAAAGGCCGGGATTTCAAGCTCGGGGAAAAGTAAATTTCAAAAGGCCAGAGCAAAACAACCAGAGGATGGGTAATCGACTACCTGCCCCAACTCAGCAAAGGCTTATTCGACCGCCTATACCTGATTGCAGAACGTGTGGTAGAAAGCATACAGGAGTTTGCAACAAGCTAAATGTTACGTGTTTCAAGTGCAAGCAAAGGGGACACTATTCTGGAGAATGTCCAATGGGAAAAGCAGAAGTTACTTGTTTTCAATGTGGGAGAAAAGGACATATCGCCAAAGACTGCAGAGGAATTGCAATGGCTGCCAGTATTCCAAGAGTTTTAGCATTACCTCCACCTCCACTACCACAGCAAAATCAGCCCAGAGCAAGGACTTTCAACATGTCAATGAAGGAAGCGGTACAGAGTCCGAATGTGGTTGCAGGTACACTTCCTGTAAATTCCGTAAATGCTTTAGTATTGATTGATTCAGGAGCTACTAGATCTTTTATTTCTGAAGCCTTTATCTCTAAGATAGATTGTGAGATTCAGTGGTTGGATGAAGTGTTAGTTATAAAATTAGCGAATAATGATCAGGTTGCAGTAGATCGAGTATGTCCGAGCTGTGATATTGAGATAGGGAGATGTCATTTTTCAGTTGATTTGATACCTTTTAGGTTAGGGGAGTTTGATATTATTTTAGGAATGGATTGGTTGTCTAGTAATAATGCTCAAATTGACTGTGCGAATAAGAGAGTGAAAGTGCAAACTGAAGAAAATGAAACGGTAATATTTAAAGGTGAGAAGCAAAAGCAGAAATTCCTATCAATAATGCAGACGAGAAGATTGCTACGTCAAGGATGTCAAGCTTATTTAGCCTATGTACGGGATGTTGATAAGGGAGATTTGAAGATTGAAGATATTCCTGTAGTTTGTGAATTTCTTGATATTTTTCCGGACGAATTACCAGGACTTCCACCAGATCGAGAAATCGAATTCACTATTGACTTGACGCCAGGGACTGAACCAATTTCGAAAGCTCCATATAGAATGGCACCTGTTGAAATGAGGGAATTAGCAAAGCAGTTGCAAGAACTTCTTGACAAAGGAATTATAAGGCCAAGTGTATCCCCATGGGGTGCGCCAGTATTGTTCGTGAAAAAAGAAGGATGGTAGTATGCGACTGTGTATTGATTATCGTGAGCTGAACAAGTTAACTATCAAGAATAAATACCCTTTACCTCGCATTGATGATTTATTTGATCAACTAAAAGGAGCAGCATGGTTTTCGAAAATCGACTTACGATCAGGCTATCATCAGTTAAAGATCAAGGCCGAAGATATTCCAAAGACAGCGTTTAGAACAAGGTACGGACACTATGAATTTCTTGTGATGGCTTTTGGATTGACGAATGCACCTGCAGCGTTTATGGATTTGATGAATCGAATATTCAAGAAGTATTTGGATAAGTTTATCATTATATTTATTGATGACATCTTGATCTATTCAAATACGGAAGAAGAACATGCAGCGCATTTAAGAACGACATTGGAAATATTACGGAAGGAGCAGCTTTATGCAAAATTTTCCAAATGCGAATTTTGGTTGAAAGAAGTGCAGTTTTTAGGGCACCTCATCAGCAGAGAAGGCATTCAAGTTGATCCAGCAAAGATTGAAGCTGTGTTGAATTGGGAAAGACCAAAGACGCCGACAGAGGTTCGAAGTTTCTTAGGTTTGGCAGGATATTATCGAAGATTTGTCAAAGATTTTGCGAAGATAGCTACACCGCTGACCAAGTTAACTCGACAAAGTGAAAAGTTCGAATGGAATAGTAAGTGTGAAGAAAGTTTTCAAGAGTTGAAGAATCGGTTGGTGACGGCACCAGTATTAGTACTGCCAGACGAGCAAGGAAATTTTGTTATCTACAGTGACGCTTCATATCGTGGTTTAGGATGTGTATTGATGCAACATGGTAACGTCATTGCATATGCGTCGAGATAACTTAAACCCCATGAACAGAAATATCCTACGTATGATCTGGAATTAGCAGCAATTGTATTTGCATTGAAGCTATGGAGACATTATCTGTACGGTGAAAAATGTGAAATCTACACGGATCATAAAAGTCTGAAGTATATCTTCACGCAAAAGGAACTAAACATGCGACAACGTCGATGGCTGGAATTGATTAAAGATTACGATGTTACAATCAGTTATCATCCAGGAAAAGCAAATGTTGTAGCAGATGCGCTAAGCAGAAAAGAAAGATTGAATAGGTTGACTTCATGCGAAGAATTGGCCAGGGAATTCGACAAATTGGAAATCGAAATTCGTACTCCTAATGAATCTGTAGAAACTATCTACGCTATGACTTTCCAACCAGAATTGCTGGAAAAGATTCGTCGTTGTCAAGAAGAAGTGATGAGTCAAGACGACAACTTAACAGGAGAAGAGATTACAACTCAGAAAGATAATGAAGGAATTTTACGTTTTGCGTCAAGAATCTGGATCCCTAACGTGGCAGAATTAAAAGAAGAAATTATGCAAGATGCGCACAATTCGAAGTATTCCATTCATCCAGGAAGCACGAAAATGTATCGCGATTTGAAGGAAAACTTTTGGTGGCCGAATATGAAGAAGGAGATAGCAGAATGGGTGAGTAAATGCTACACATGCCAGCGAGTTAAAGCAGAACACCAACGTCCGAGTGGGTTATTGCAACCATTAGACATTCCAGAATGGAAATGGGAACATCTAGCGATGGATTTTGTGGTAGGACTACCGAAGACTAGGGCAAATCATGATGCGATATGGGTAATCATTGACAGACTTACGAAGTCGGCACATTTTCTACCAATTAATGAAAGATTTTCGCTCGACAAATTAGTGCACATGTATCTCAAAGAAATTGTGATGCGTCATGGAGTACCAGTATCAATTGTATCGGATCGAGATCCTCGTTTCAATTCAAGATTTTGGAGGCAATTTCAAGAATGTCTAGGAACGAAGTTGAATATGAGTACAGCTTATCATCCGCAAACTGACGGCCAAAGTGAAAGGACAATTCAAACGATTGAAGACATGCTACGAGTTTGTGCGATCGATTTTGAAGGCAGTTGGGATGAACATTTACCCCTAGTGGAATTTTCTTATAATAATAGCTATCACGCCAGTATTGGAATGCCACCGTATGAAGCATTATATGGGAGGAAATGCAGATCACCCGTGCACTGGGATGAAGTTGGAGAACGCAAGATTTTGGGTCCAGAATTAATTCAGCAGACAAAAGAAAAGATTGATCTTATTCGAAAACGAATCGAGGAAGCACAAAACAGACAAAGCAGATATGCAAACCAAGCCAGGAAGGATATGGACTATCAGGAAGGAGAACACGTATTGCTCAAAATATCGCCATGGAAAGGATTAACCAGATTTGGCAATAAAGGGAAATTGAAGCCACGATACATTGGACCATTTGAGATTTTGAAGAAAATTGGGAAGGTTGCGTACGAGTTAGCTCTACCACCTCATATGCAGCACATTCACAACGTATTTCATGTATCTATGCTTAAGAGGTATAATCCTGATACAAGGCATGTAATAGAGTATGAACCAGTAGAACTTCAGGCAGATTTGTCATATGTAGAACAGCCAATAAGAATTCTAGATAGGCAAGAGAGGGTATTAAGAAATAAGTCTGTGTCATTAGTGAGAGTTTTATGGAGAAACCCAGTGGTTGAAGAATCAACCTGGGAGCTTGAAAGTGAAATGCTAGAAAAGTATCCTCAGTTATTTGCATAATTAGATTCTGAGGACAGAATCTTGTTAAGGGGGGGAGAATGTAATGACCGAGGAATTACGCTTGTATTATATTATAATAATAATAAATTATGTGTATTATTATGTGATTAAATGTGTTAAGTCGTTGAACCTTAACTGCTATGTGTTATGTGTTGGTTGTTTTGATCCAAACGTGTTTTGGATATTTATTGAGCGTTCTATCGTCAGTTATATATATTATATCAAAACCTGTACAGCTCAAAACTATGTTTTAAAAACCGTATTTCAAACAAAATCATTGGCCCTATTTTGCCAAAAATGCCCTATACCGTATCGCTATTCTGAACCCCTAGACGTTTTACAAATTGACCTTTTTCGCGAAAAAACGACTTTTCCGGACCCCTTCGGGTACCAAAAACCCCACAAAAATCACATTTTTATTTTTATATGATTATGAAATTATTATATATCATTTTTCTTTGTATTTTTGTATTTTTCACAATTTTTGGGAATTTTTAGTATTTATTTTGTATTTATTGGATATTTAAAAATTCATTATTAATACCCAAAAATTATAAAAATTGGGGCCAAATATTTTTATTAGGAGTGTAATTAGACCCTTAATTTTACTTAGGGGTATTATTTTCATAAATATAAATACCTGAATTACTATTAATTAAATCAGTTAATTATAATTAAAAATCAGAAAATAAAAAGAAAATCAGAAAAGGGAATTAGGGTTAGGGTTTGTGAAGAACAGCAGCAGAATCAATCGGACTTTTGAACGTGATTCCGGTGTCAGAAATCGAAGTGTAAGTAATCAAATTGAAGCCCAAGAATCGTAGTTTCTGATTATGTACATGATTTTGTTGTTGGATTACTTGAATTTAATTTTATTATTTTCGGGTTTATTCTTGAATTCGGGTTTTGTGATTGAGTAGTTGTTTGATGATTCTGTTAGTATAGACGTTTAGATCGTCGGATAGGGAGTCGAACGGCACAGGTTTCATGCGATTTGGTGTTGTCTTTGACGTCGCCGGAGAACCGCCGCCGCGGCGGTCTTCTTTGTGTTTCCGGCTGTAGAACGATGAAGGGAGAAGGAGGAAGGACGGTACGTTGCTTTGGTGTTGTTCTTGGTCGAAAACGCAAGGAAACGAGGTCCCTTCATGGTTCGTTTGTTCGATTCAAGGCCGCCGGAATCAAACACCGGCGTCGGGTTCTGGGTTCTTGGCCGGTGTTCTTCCCGACCCGTTTGGGTTGGGGACGACCCGGTTGCAACCCGGTTTCGACCCGGGTTTGATCCCCTCAACCCTGAAACCATTTCCAGATTTTTGTTTCTGGATTTTCTATTATTTAATTTATATTTTATAAATCAGAAAATCATTTTAAAAATTCTAATAATTAATTAAAAATTAGTTTTATATTCTGAAAAATAGTATTATTAATTTCTAAATTATTTTATTAATTTATAAATTCGAATTTAATTATTTAATTAATTATTTAATTATTTATCTAATTATTTATTAGTTATCTAATTAATTAATAATTAGGTAATTAATTAATAATTAGGTAATTAATTAATAAATAAGGATTAAAAATAATTAAATAATATGATTAATAATTCGATAATTAGTTATTATTACGAGTAATGATTCGATAATGGGAATTATTATTCGAGCGATAGTTATTCGAATAATATTGTAGTGATTATTTGTATCGTATAATTAAATACCGATAATTAATTGATTAACGAATCGTATAAGTTTCAGTAATAATGTAATAAGTTCGATAATTATATGAGGATTGCGAGTAGCTCGTATTTATACGAGTAATTAATCGTTGAGTTAGATTATAATTCGAGCACATAGTAGATATTCGATAAATAGCGTATTCGTTAATAAAATCGATTGATTATTTGTAAATAATCGATCTAATCGAATAAATATCGATAAGTTATAAATATTATAATAAATTGTGATTAATCTTAATAATTAGGGATTAATTATTTTAAATTAGTAAATAATTATCTATTAATTATTTATTAGTTATTTATTTATTAAGTGATTAATTATTTCAATAATTAATCACATAATTTTCAATAAACCGTAACTTCTTCATTTTAACTCCAAAAATTATAAAAAAAATTATTTTTGACTTTGATTTTTCTTAAATAATTATTTAAAAATTATTTTAGGATTAAAAAGGTTGTAATAATTATTTATAATGAATAATAAATTAAATCATCCGTATTTAATTCATAACAATTCAACCGTTAGTCCGATTTAAGTGAAACGAAGACCTCTAGACTCAGAAAAATGAGACGAATCCAATAAAAATGGTTGTAAGTTATAATTTCTTCTGAAAAAGAGTGGTTGGTGATAATTGATAGTTCGAAGGTCCTAGTAGGGATATAATTGAGCCGAATAAATCCCGAAAAATTATAATAAAATCAGATACGACTAGTAATGCAGGTATAAGTCCAGAATTGATTCTAAAAATAATTATAAATCTAGAAATTAATTGTGTGCTTTACGTGTTACGTGTTATATGTGATTATGTGCATAAAGGTGTTGTGTAAATATATGTATATATATGCGAGTCAGATAGAAACGCATGGGTAGACTGATAAGGTTGCGTGATATCAATTCAAGATACACGTATGTAGTAAATTATCTAAACACCTATCTTTCCATGATTTGTTCAGTGTTAACAAGGCAGAGCAAGCTAGGGTCAGAAGGCAGTAAGTTAAACCAGGTTAAGTACGCGCAAAGCAAGTTTTTCCCCTATTCTAAATTCAGAATAGTGATTTATATTTCCTTTCTATCGTATCAATTCTCTTTGATAATTATTGTTCATATACACTGTTACCCATTTATATCACTTGTTCCATTTCATTTCAATTCTAGGTTTACCCAATTTATTGAATTCCCTGTTCATATTTCAATTCCTTTACCCTATATATATTCTGGTATATCCTGGTGTTGGGATATATCAATAGCATACCGATTGTTCCGGATGCTCAGCCTTGGACTGGATGGTTACTATAAAGGCTGGGTTTTTCCCAGACCATTAATTAATAGGCCATAGTTGCCTGAGTACTCCTTATGTTGATTGGGTCTATGCAGTTGGGTATAGATCCGCACTATATTCTGACTGATCAGCAGATTATAGTGCATATGTTGGTTCTTGTTTCCAGTCTTGTTCATTTGGCACTCGCCATCATTGGCAAATTATTATCATATACAGATACAGATGGTTATTCAAACCAGCAGCTTATTGGTTCATTTATTTCTCTCTCTTTATAATATATATATATATTGTTGCAGGCTTGTTGAGCAATTTTGGCTCATTTCTTTTATTGTCACTCCTATTGTTTTACAGTTAAGGTAGAGAATGAAACCCATCAGGACCCGCATAGTCAAGAAGCGAGTCAAGCAGCGGGATCCTCTTATACCAAGAGTGTTCCTTCCTATTCCCGAAGAGAGCTTTGAATTGCCAGATCAGGTGTAGCAGGATAAGTAGTAATGTTGGGTTGAATAAAAGTTTTGTGTAGTTTGAATAAAAGATTGTGTAGTGAAACTGTAGATAGAATAAAGTTTTGTAATAAAGAGAGTTCTTGAGACAGGTTTTTATTTAGTTGGGTTTGTAATAAAGTGTAGTGCATGATTCTTGTTTCCAACCTCAACCCTTAAAAGATCCTGAGTAGTGATAGTTCGGGGTAATTATTATATTAATATTCCGCTTGTGCAGGTATAGTTGGTAATTGTTGTTAATAATGCCCCAAATCTATACCCCGGATTTGGAGGGTGTTATACTACCCCTTCTTTTTCCTTTAAGAATCCTATCTTATCCCAAGAACTCAAACTCCTCGAGTTCCCAAGTATTTTGCTTGTTGATAGGAATAGCTCATTTTATATGTATGTATATGTACTTCCGAGAATTTTCGAAGAAAGTACTAAGATAATGTGAGTTGACCGTTGTCAACAAATAAATAATCAAGGGGGAGTTTCCTTTGACATATAGTCAAAATATTTAAAATATATCGAAATAATCTTTTTCGATGACCCGAAAGTATTAGAATGATTTTTTAGAATTCAGAAAATATTTAAAAATAAGTTTTATGAATTTTAAATCAAATTCTTTAATAAATATTTAATAATTAAATAATTATTAAATAATTAACCTCGAATTATCTTATTTTAAAAGAATATTTGAAATAATATTTCTCAACTAATTTATGTTTTAAGTAATTAATTTAATCTTTAAATAAAAATAAAATAATTGGTTTTAAAATAAAATAAGCGTTGGAGAATAGTTCTCCCTTCTTAAAGGAGTATTTGGAATAATATTATGTGTTCGAATAATTAAATAAAGTTGAGGGAATACGAGCTTTGGAAATCGTTTTAATAAATTAAAGGTAATTAATACTTCGCAAGAGGACATCGAGTCCCTTGAAATAAAATGATTACGGACCTTTAATTGTCCAAAACATCTCCAGGATGATTTCCTAGTTTATATTTTATAAAAACTGACCGACTCTCGGTCTTATAACTTATATCACGCTATTCAATAGCGTTAAAATATTCTACGATACATTCATCATAATCTCAATCATTATTGATACGTAAAAGCTCGTATTTTATTTTATCATGGCAAACATGGCATTTATACGAAAGACAATAAAACAATCTTCACAACACAACAGTATATGGAGTAGGGTTGGTAAACTTGCCTGAGTGTTTCGAGGTGGAGGGCGCTCTCGAGTTAGTCTGAAAATCTATAATCAGGAACATTATCGTTCTGTTAAATTCTAATCGTATTTATTGTCACTTGGTAAATACGCAATGCTTATAATCAATTTGCACGACTCGTTTTACTCTCATCATTTTAATAAAGTACGAGTAGTCATTAAATTCTTTTTTCTTTCGTGATCCTTAATGTCCATTAATCTCGTTCATTTTTTACCACTCGGCTCCTCTCGCGATTTTTAAGGATTTCTACTCGCGCGATCTCGGCTCCGATATTTTTATAAAATTAAATCCATATTTTCACTTAAAATTTTTATGGCAGTTAGTATACTCCATTTCTTACTCTCTATAAAATTTTCATGATTTTTGAATAATTTAAAGTTGATCATTTATACTTCCAAAGTTCATAATTTGTAGCAGTTTTTATCGCGTAAATCGTTTACACTAAACCGGACCTAACTTTTGAATCATTAATCGAAATCAAGATATTCAAGGCCTAAACGATCCCTACAATAAGCTCTATTATTATCAAGTATTATGTTTCAAGAAAATACAGTTTATACTATCTGTATTTCTGCATAAAACTTAATGTCATGAATTGACCGTTTTATCATCGTTACGCTTACGATCTGAGTTTCGTTTTCACTCTAAACTACTCTTTACTAACCAACAATCATCATAACAATATTCAAATACTTAATCATCTCAAGAAAATCAAGTTCTTGAGGCCACAACATCAACCTTAGCATCTAACTAATTAATATTCAAGAAATCAACAAGACAATCATCAAAACTAGGTTTACATCCAAGATTCTTACGTTTCTTGAAACTTAAAGCTTAAACATAGTTTGGATGAAGGTTTATACCTTTCTTGGTAGCTTTTGAGGTTCTATTCTTGATGGATGATGCTTGGTGAGGCTTTGGTATGCTTAAGAAACCTAGATCTTTCCAAGAAATTCAAGAAATCAAGAAAAGTCACTATTTAACACTATTCATCATCACTTTCACCATTTTATTTAACCATCAAAACCTTAAAGAAATGCTATAAAAAATTTAAATTATCTTATTTTGATGATGCGGAATCTTAGGAATTATTTGTAGCATTTATCCATGGCTTGATCTTGAGATTTGAATTTGAGTTTTTTTATAAAAGCCGAATGGAGCTTTGTTGGGAAGGAGAGAGATTTTTGTTGCTTGCTTGCTTGGGTGATGAAGTGTGTTTGATTTTGTGTACTTAGATATGCATATATCTTGTAGTACTCAAGAAGCATGGCCAATGTCAAAGCCTATATCTGAGCTAAGTACTACTACTACTACTACTATTCTTGCTCCTATTCACACTACCAGGTTAATATGCTCCGTGGATGATCACTATTGGATTACCAATCCTTGGTTGCATTTCATACTAATTAGTTTGCATAGCTTGCATGGTAAGTTACATGGGCTTGATACGTTTATTTATTCGCATACGTATTCGTTTTGTCGCTTATTCGTTATCGTGATAACTTTTCGTAAGCGATTAGCGGGATAAATCCTTTTCTTATAAGTCCTTTATGCTATGTAATCTTGTACTTGGGTTTTAATTTGTAGAATTCTAGATTCGTGATTGTAACGTGATTCTCCTATTCCTTGATGGTTCGTAAGATAAAGTCGTTTTACAAAGTTGGTTTTCTTCGAAAACTAATGGCTTTTACGTACACTCATTTGGTAAGTATAATCGCAATATCGACTCGAAAACTAAATTTTTCATGCATAACATAGCGTGGGCTAAAAGGTTTTCCCCGATCTACAGGGTTATTATTCATCGAATGTCTTAAAAAGTCATGAAAATTCGGGTTATTACAGGGGAGATGGGTATAGAACAATATTAAACACCGTAATGCGGACAATTCAGAATGTGAAAATGATACAATCAGTATGCATGAGTAATATGCAATTAGAGTCCATTATCGCATTGTTGAATGTCATATCGTATTGCTTTGTGGACAGGTATTCCTGCAATTTATAGTTGATGTTTGGTGCTCAATGGAGCGTGACAGACTACTATGGGTGCAGTGACATCAATCTATCATACGATCAGATCTTTGTGTTTGTCCTTTTAATATAAAAATATATTATGTATTCTACATCCATACTTTAGAACTTTGTATTTACAACTTATTTCCCTTTTCAGTTAAAGATCTATAAATATAATTGTATGTCATTGATACTTATAACTCTTATGTTCCAAAGTTTTTTAAATGAAAAAAAGAAAAGAAAAATATTAATTTATGCATAAAAGAAAAGAAAAGATTTGATAAGTAATTTTCTTTCCTATGTTCCTATGTTCCTTAGTTTAGGTGTAACAAATCAGATCTAGAAAATCTTGTATTCTCTCAAGATAGAATCCGAGTTCTTATTTTCAAGAACACGGATTTGTAGCAAGATAAACTTAATTAATACAATTAAGTGAGTTTTTAATATTGTATCTTATATGTTTTATTGTCAAACATTTTATCCTTACAATTCTAAACTGCTTTGTTTGCCAATAATCCAAACTAGTTTTAATAGCTAAATATAATCCAAGAAACACATTCACCCCCCTGTGTTATATTTCTTTGCATTCAATATCTAACAAGTGGTATCAGAGCAAAATCTGAAAGAAAATATATAAAGATCTTGGAAGAATGTGTGCTCGGAAATTAAGCAGTATCAAGATACCTGTCTTAGACAAGATCAACTACACACTTTGAAAAAAGAAAATGATGTTGTTCATATAGATGGCCAACCCCATGTACATTCAGATCCTCAAAATTACACCTTTCATTCCTATGGAAAGGGTTCCTGAAATTACAGATGGAGACATGGTCATACCAGCACATTATGCACCTAAAGATCCCTCAACCTACACAGATCCTAAGAAAGAAAAGGTTGCACTGGACAACAGTTTTGTTAGATATATTTGTGATGTCATGTCTAATATGATTTGTGTTTAGTTTTCAGATCTTACTTAACAGGACAAATCAGTACTTAACTGGAAATCAGTACTTAACTGGAAATCAGTACTTATACTGAAGTCAGAACTTAAGATATCAGAACTTAAGTTATCAGAACTTAAGTTATCAGGAGATATTTATCTGGAGATAATATCAGGACTTAAGGAGACTTTCAGATAAGGAAGGCGGCTGATTGAAAGGAAAGAAGATCAAGACAAATACAAGAAGAGATATGCATGAAGAAAGAATTCTATGAAGAATAAAATACTTGGAAGAAAAGATAACTGATTGATATATTTTAGGAAGCAGAATTATATTCAATATCAATTAGAAGTTTATCTTGTAACTGTGTAGTATATAAACACAGGCATAGGGTTTACACTATATGTGTTATCATTATTGAAAATATTATTCATTGTAATCCTAGCAGCTCTCGTGATAATTTGTTCATCACTGAGAGAGGACAGTTCCATACTGTAACAGAGTTTATTGTGTTGAATAAAATCTGTGTTCAGTTACTTGGGTTCTTAATTTGATTTGATTGTGCTAAACATTGTATTCAACCCCCTTCTACAGTGTGTGTGACCTAACAAGTGGTATCAGAGCAATTTGTTAACATACATATAGTAAAGATCCAAAAACAATCATGTTTGAAGAAGCACAAACTCCAACCAACCCACCAAAACTGAAGAACCTCCAAAGACTCAAATCCATAATCGAGATATGAGACTATTAGGGTTTCCATACTAAAACCATCTGAATATCCCATATGGAAGGTGAGGATGTCAATATTTATGGAAGCTACAGATCCAGAATACCTTGACAGAATCAATGAAGGACCACATAAGCCAACCAAGCTCTCTGTTATAGGTGCAAATCAGCCAGCACAGACAGTAGCAAAGGAGAAAAGTGAATATACAGCTGAAGATATCTCATCTATTGGAATGCAAAGGTACGACATTTGCTGCATAGTGCCATTGATAATGTCATGTCAAACAGGGTAATCAACTGCAAGACTGCAAAGGAGATATGGGATGCCTTGGAAACAAGATGTCAGGGAACTGATTCAATTAAGAAGAACAGGAGGACTATACTCACTCAAGAGTATGAGCACTTTGACTCAAAACCTGATGAGTCATTAACTGCATTATATGACAGATCTGTCAAACTCTTGAATGATCTGTCACTGGTGGACAAGGAATATGAACTTGAAGATTCAAATCTTAAATTCCTGTTAGCTCTTCCTGAAAGTTGGGATTTGAAGGCCACCATTATAAGAGACAACTATGTTCTTGATGAAATAACTCTTGATGAAATTTATGGGATGCTCAAGACTCATGAACTTGAGATGGAACAAAGAAGCAAGAGGAATGGAAGAAAGTCAAGGAAAATTGCTCTTAAGGCTGAGGAGGATGTCCCCAAAGTAGCTGCCTCAAGAAAAGGCAAGGGAAAAGCTCTCATCACAAAGTCTGATACTGAGTCATCAAGTTCTGATAGTGATGATGACTCGGAAACTGAAAGCTTACCTGAGATGGATCCTGATGAAGAAATGATGAAGCTGAAAGTGTTTGTCCTAAATCCAATCATGTATGATGAGTTAGGAAGAACTTTCTTGTATTCCTATTTGATTTCATTTTGAATTAATAAAAGACTTTTATATTTTATGGGCTTTATCTATTTAAAGTGTATTAAATAAGATGTTCCATAGTTTAGAGTAAAGCTTCTAGAATTATAATGAGATTATAATAATGGGATCTAGAAGATGACAACTCTGGACTTAAATAGTTCCTGATCATAGGATAACTAATCGGATGTTAGTGGATCCGCAAAGATTGGTACATACTATGCTTGCTCCCTTCAGGAGGATGTCTGTTCTCATAGGCATTTGTGTGGTGACATTATAGCTGGTATGTAGGTGCTTATTAGGGAATAAGTTCACTGAACATGACTTGATAAGTTGAACAACTAATGGAGATTACTCACGTGTCAATAGTTATTCACTGAGTGATAGTTGTACAAGTGTCCTTAGACTTGAGATCGTTAAAGGTATCTTATATATAATGAACTGTGCTTTGGTTTAGTCCTTAGTCTCAAGGACATCCATTAGGTCTATTCTGGGCATAGGGATTTGTGTATAGAGATAGTTAACGTCAATAGAGGATCTACCCCTTCCAGTATAGGAAGAGAATATCCTATGTTATTCTTAGTATGCGAGTTCTGGAATCTCTGGCCAGAGTGTATGAAATTAGAAAGGAGTTTCTAATTTGCATTAATATGAACTTTGCATTATGAATAAGAAATCATATGATTAAATTTGATAGGCTTGACACAAGATCCATGCCTTGTATTTAATCGGGATATTATAAGGGTAGAAGGAATTCATTGTACGGTAACTAGTCACTGACAGGTTCTTGATATTCTAAGCAGTGAATTCATATTATCCGGATAGTCGCGATATGTTGAGAAGCATCACTCACGATGTAGAATAAATATAATTAATCAGTTAATTATATTTAGTGAATTTTAATATTCATATAAATAATTAATAAAAGGTTTATTATTATTTATTTCTACTACCGGCATAATATTGAACCTACAGGGTCACACCATAAAAGAATATTTTCTTTGATGAAATAATGAGAGAGAGAATTATTTTCTAAATAGTTAAGAAAAGAAATAATGATTAAAATAGTTTTAATTATTATTAAAGTATTTTATGAAGATAAAATGTGGGGGTTAAAATATATAAAGATATATTATAAAACCCTAGAAGAGTCCTATAAATAGAATGAGATGGATGGCTCATTTGGAGAAGATACACAATTTTGGTTTTGTGAAAACCCTAGCCTCCATCTTCTTCCTCTCTCTCTCTCTCCCAAAACTCCATTTTTATAAAAGCTTAGTTTTATAAAAAGGTTCATCGAAGAGGATCGTTCTTGGTGGATACCGGTAGAGTGCTTCACACACTGAGGAGCAACTGCTAGCACTCCAATTTTATAAAGCTTCGATTCACGAGGTATGGTTTCGATTCCTCACTTTTTCCCTTTTATATGTTTTTTCTATATGTGCGGTATATGGTTTTTACGGAATAATTGTTATTTCACGCTTCCGCTCATCCGTAAATTCCTTCATTGGCATCAGAGCTAGGTTCTGCATATAGAGATTCATATAAAAAATTTCAGATTTTTTAATGCATGTATGGACTTATTATGATTTTTGCAAGTTTATTTGGATTTAATTATGAATTAATTCGAAATAATTTTTGCATGAGATTTTGACTACTGATCCGGGTTCTACAAGTGTTGTAGATCATCTAGGTATTTTTTCATAATTTTGTGATGTGTAGATTATTTGTTATGAATTTTTAAAAATTGTTTTAATTAAAATTCATAAAATAATTATGCATGTGAATAATTATGATTAAAATTTGCACAAGGACCCATGGCTGATTTGGTATTTTTCTGCTACTTCCTGATTTAAGAAATCATATTATTTTGATTTTTATTAATTTATTAATTAAATGTTAATTAATTTATTAATAATAAAATTAAAATAACAACATATTAATAAAGAGTTGTTGGTTTCTTCATTTCGGGTGTTGGTGCGGGTATTTCTTTTAGGAGGCATTTTCTGTAAAGAATCAATCAATTTATTTAGCTTTTGAATCAAATATTTGCATAAAAGAAAAGTTTTGTAAAACAGGAATATCTCTTTTGAAAACAGTTGTAACTAAGTAAATTGCATGCTTCTTTACAGAATATAAACAGTTATGGAAAACGGGGTACATGGTATCACAGGGTATGACTGGTGCAATAAAATAAATGACAGTGCTGGAAAGGAAAAAGGTACTGATATATATAGATCAAAAGTTTTAGGGTAGTACAAGCGTAAAGACGCTTCGAAAGTAAAAGCAAAAAGGGTACAACAACCTATTCACTAGTCAGCATAGCTAGTCTATAAATACAACTCAAAAGTCTACTGATACACACTACACACTACTGTACATACTACATAACCATAACAACACTTCTCAGCATCTCCATCTCTGAATCTCTGACTCAGCTCCAAGGAAACTCTGGTCCTGCCAGCCTCTCAAAGTCCTCCATCACCTCAGTCGCCCAGCCCATCAGTGCATCAGGGCCTCTTCCAGGTAGTGTAGCTCCATGTAGCCTAGCCTCAAGAACCCTCCGTGTCACATGAATCTCCTCTCGAAGCTCCCTCACACCACGATCAACATCTGTAGTCCTGATGATATGCTGTAACTCTCTGATCTGGGCCAACAAGGAATCACGCTCCAACAGAAGAGCCTCATATCGGTAATAAGGAACTGGGGGCAATGTAGACTGGAATGGGGCACTCGCTACTGAATGCCCAGTGGAATCTGAATCAGCTGGTGGGGGTCCTCTAATAGGTGGCCTCACACCTGGAGGTGGAATAGCCTGCAGTGGTACGGGCTGCGACACCGGTGGAGGTAGAATAGCCAATGTTGATGGAACAACAGGACGTGGATCCGAAAACGGCACTCCAACTGAAGGCTCTGAATGATCAGCTGATACAGGAATAAAAGAGTCGGCCATCTCTGCTATCTGAAATCATATCGTAATATAAGAATCTCGTTCCATAACGCAAACTTATACTAATACCTGATATACCGAAGCACTCAACCTCTCAACGTTCTCTCATCCTATGCCTTACTTCTAATCTTAACCCTCTACCCATTCCCGTTAACCTAGGCTTGTGTCAGTGACTTATAACCTGTAGCTCTGATACCAACCTGTGGCGCCCTCCAAACCCGGGTCAGAAGTTTGGGGTCCACACACACACCTTAATTATAACCTGCTTATAACAATAATAAAGATAATAATAATTATATGCAGTGACCCTACTTATCCACCACCATGGACCGCGACAGGTTAAAGTATGCACACAAGCCAACACACTAATATATTACAAACCGTTCAAATCCCAACTATTTCAACTCACACTGAGTATCAAACATTATTACAAACTTTTACAAACATAAATTATCCCAAAAGAAGTCTACTAGTTCAGCTTTCTCAACCTGAACCCCTAGCTCTCGCGCTGGACTGGGGATCCTCTTTACCAACTGGTTCCTTTTTAACTGGAAATAATATAAACAACATCGCACAAATGAGCTAACTAGCTCAGCAAGTCACAATAACAAAACTGAGAATAATGATCATCAGGTGAATATATTTATGATATCAAGTGAACAATGGATTATGATTTAGAATTGGATAATATACTTTTAATTTAAAAACCAAGGTTAGGCTGCTGATCAGTCACGCACTAACCCCGAGCAAGGCACACAGCATTGCTCTAACTATTGGATCCAAGGCACACATTCGCCTAACTTGACCATTATATGGTCTGACCACGAATCTGGTCCACAATTTTATAAAAAAAAACAATCCAATTCTAACATAATAACAGAATATGCAATAATAAACAATAACCAGAATCATTAACAACAATGACTGTTTAACAATGAAAGGGTTTCAATCTTTGTAAGGATCAATAAAGTAGTTTACAAGCTTGAATGCTGGGAACTGAAAGAATTGGATAACAAAAGAATCAATATTTCAGGGTTTCAAAGATTTGAGCTCTCAAAGCATAGGATACAATGGTTGAATGTATAAGTAATTCAGTTCAGTGTTTGGGATTTTGTTTGCATGTATTTATGGAATAGTATCGTATACTTGAGGTTCAAGTTTGGGTTTATAATAATCAATGGCTTAGAAAGAATATGGTTCATAGCTCAAGAACAATAACTGAAATTAGGGTTTAGGTTTCTGTGCTTCAAAGCACTTGCAATGTCAACAAGACTATCAAGAATTTCAATATCTCGAGAAAGTTCAGAACACTTGCCTGGAATTAGCTTACTACTCTGTACTCGCTTCCAATCACAATCGTCTTACTCCTCAACTATCTGTTTCCCTTTTCTACGCCTTGCCTCTTCTGCTCACATATCATAAGCATCTATCAATCATCAACTCACAAGATTCTATTCAACGCACTCTTTTATCTACCCTTCGTTTTACCCAAATCCGATTAACGGATTGAAATCTACGCAATAACGAAGTATACACCGCCTATATAGACCGATAGTCAAACCACATGTCACATATAACACATAATACATCACGTAATCAAGGACATATCATTTATAAAGAAGTCTTAGGTCATAAATGTGCTTTCGGGTATTTAAAATAATTTTTAAAACATTTTTCGGAATTAAAACGGGTCGTTGGATCAAATTTCAAGTTAATAAACAGGGTTCGGCTGACCAAATCTGGCTCCGAAACAATTTTAGAATAATTATCGAGCCTTGAAAATAATTTAGAATAATATTTTAAAGCTCTAAACTATTTTTCAGAATTTTTAAATCATTTTTAATAATTAAATCTAATTAAATAATTAATTAAAAATCAATTAATAATTAATTAAATCCATTAATCAATTAATTTTCGAATTAATTGACTAATTAATCAATTAAAAATTAACTGAAATTAATTAAATAATTAATTCAGATTTATTTGTGAATTAAAAATAATTTTCGGAATTAAAATAATAATTTTTAGAATTTTCAGAAATTAAAAACGAATTTTTATAATAAAAATAAATGGGAAATATGATTTTTAAACATTTTTAAAACAGGAATCCTATTTTTGCAAAGTCTGAAAACTATAGGGACCAAACTGCATCGTCCCCAAAACTTCAGGGACCAAACTGCAATTTTTACAGTCCAGTCGCCGAAATACACAGGGGTGACCGGAGAACACGATTCCGGCCTCCTCACCTTGCCACAAGCTCCAGATCACTTCTACACAACACCAGGAACACAACCATGCAATCAAAACAACCTAACAATCCCTGATTTGGCCGGAATTTGGCCGTGAAATTTCCCAGTTTCCGGCGAACATCGGAAAACTTCAAAACACAACTCCCTTCTCTACAGACTTCGTTGGTTCATGAAACTTATACGACTGGATTGCTAATTTCACAGAGAACACAATCCACTATATCACAACATCAATCTATCACAGAATAAGAAACCCCCAAATTTCAATTAAGAACATTCATACGGGTTATAAACCCTAATTTTAAAATTCGAAAATCAAACTCAAATTTGAACATGTTATTGAACTCCAAATCAGACGTATGACATATGAAAATCATCAGGAAAACAAGCTCTACAACATACAATCATCAAATCATACAAACAATCATCCGAACAAAAATTCATATTTTTAATAAAATAAATTCGAAAATAATTAAATTTTTAGAAATTCAACCTTTGATTCTGCAGGTGTATGGATTACAGATTCTGATAGAGCTTCTCAAGACCTTCAAATCCAGTACTCGAGCTTTTCAAACAAAGATCACTAACACCTTCAAAAGTTGGTTTGATTCTCAGAAAGGTTTATGAATATATGATTTTTCTCTGTAAAATTATATATTTATCTGTCTGCAAATGATTTTTGATACGAAATAAAATACGGTAAAAGGCTATTTATAATTACGGAAAATTAGTATCCCGTTGGATCATTCCGGATATAAAATGTTACGTTTATTTATAAAAACTGATCCAAACGGTATCGGTTTTCGGGATAGTTATCCCAATCAGTACAATTTGTACTGCGGTCTTGGTCTCAGCACCCAGTTACACGTACTACGAAGTGATAATTGGGATAGTTTAATAAAAAGCTCCCGTTTATCGAAAATACGGGTTTTATTAATTTACCGAAACGAATATTGTATCGAAAATGTTGTGCCGGGACCCGCGCAGGACAAACCGTATGCCGGATCGAAAAAGTCGAAACATGGAAAATGCTCGGAATATTACAATTAGGTTAGAAAGGAGTTCTCGGTAGAGTTTTGGGTTCCAAAAACGTAACAACGGTTGACGTCGGTTGGTTCCCGTTTTTATAAAATAGATTTTAATTACCCGGAAAAAGATTTTAAAAATTTCATATGATTCTTATAAATCTATAAATCAACACAAAAATAATTAGGAAGATATAACAATTATCTATATTTTATTTGGGACATATAAAAATAAAATACTCAATTAATATTATTTTTGAATATTCAAGTACATATATCACTTAACAATTAACTCACAGAATAGATACTGAACACACATATTAATTATTTAATAGTAAAAATAATTACACGTTATATCCCGGATATTACACACATAGTCCAATATTCTGAAAAATATAACCGTTCAAGTATTGACTTAAAAGTAAACCAAGTAAATAAATACTGCCACGTCAGCATCAGAACTTGATTATTATCAGAATTTGAAAGTCATCAGAATATGGCTCCTTAACTCAAAAAGTGAATGTTTATTTCTGTAATTCTTTACACAAATTGAAAGGCATATGTCATAGCCTATTTGTTTATTCGAGGATTTAACTCAACTCAAATAAGGATGTAACAAGTAAATAGTGGTTCTATCGTCAGAGAGATCTCTCAAAGTAACATATGTCAAAGGATTAAGTACCATTGTTCATCTACAGACTTGATGACTTAATTCACTGGAAGAAGCTCAAGCAATTGATCAAGCCTCAGTGATATAAATCAAGATTGTGGATTTAATCAAGTGACAGAGATCTCGTCAGGGTATCAATTAATTACAAGGATTTAGTCTGAAGAAAATCAAGAGTATCAAGGTCAAGGCATGAAGAAACGTCACGGAAGTTAGTCACTCATGAACCAGGCAGTACATCGAGTGTCAACATGGAAGTGGTGGAATTGACTCGTAATTAACAGTGATTTTCAGAAGATTTTCAGAAGAATGGTTGCTGCTCAAGATTGGTATTAATTCTCTATTAATTAATTAAGTCATATAATTTAATTAAGAAAATAAATTAAATCTACAAAGATTAATTTATTGATTAATTGAATTAATTGGTTAATTAATTCTGAATTAATATTATGCATTTTTCAGAAATGATTTTGGAATAATATTCAAAAAGAAAATCAGCAAAAACAAACTTGAACTGGTATGACAATTGGATTGTCATACCGAAAGTCTTTCCAAGTCTTTCTGGATTGTCCTACCGATAGTTCTACCAGTTAAAAGGATTGTCTTGCTAGTTCATTTTTGATTGTCTTGTCGAATGTCTTGCTGGTTCAATTCAAGTGATTTGTTTACTTAAACAAACAGAAGCAGATCATTCCAAACAGCAGAGCATTGAATGTCATACAAAAGAACACAGAACAAAAAGAAAACCTGCAGAGAAATTATTGCAAATTTCACAGATCATTTATTTCTAGTATTTATTGTTAAATCCAATCCACTAGAAATACTTTTCTTGTTCTTGTGTAACTATCTAGCGGATCAAAATACCTAGAACTTAATCTCAAATCGCTTTTAGCATTTGATCTTTTTATTGCAAAAATAGAAAAAAGTTCATGTCGAATTTATTCTAGATTTTTGATAATTGATTTGAGATTAATCCCTTGTAAACGATACCATTGTTGTAACACCTTTCAAGTTTAATAATAGTTTTATTTAACTTGAATTTTGTTTCACCTTTTTTATTCCGCATTTTATTCGATTAAACGGTATTGTTTGTATTCAACCCCCCTTTTACAAACACATTGAGACCTAACATGTAACACCCCCAGATTCGGGGTCGGGGATCCGGGTCGTCACGAGTTCCATTTCCCTTAATAACACCCAATCTTAATAATTACTCAACTACTCTGTACTGTGACCCCACAATAAACACACACACCACACGTTATAGTCTCAGAGATGAACATCCAAAAATAACCACAAGTCATTTTATTCCACAATTATCTGCCAATACACCTTAAAAGGATTTCTGAATAAATTTACATTTCTTTGCCATTATTACAATTCATAAATATACATAAATCTGGTACATTAGAAGTTGAAAGCCTAGCCTATTGGTAGCTCCTACCTCAGCTACGGCGGCATCAATGCTTCTAGAAAACTGCGGAACGTCTCCTAATCGCTTGCGAATCGGGAGCTTGGTCCTGTTCATCTTGTCTATCTGATGTTGTGTGATGAAAGAAGAAAGCAAGGGTGAGCAGCAAGCCCACCAAAATAATATGTATAATGATTAATAGCATATGAGCCTTCTCTTAGTACTCATGAAAGTCTTGGTCAAAAGAAATGAACCAAGTTGATATCTTAATGCGATGAAGTCGCAAAATATTCAGTATATATATATATACATATATACTTTTCAAAATATTGGAAGTCCTCTTCCATGCAATATACACAAAGTCCCAGTGTATAACTGTATAAAAATATCGTTGCAAGGTGATCTCATATATCTAACCTTGTCTCAACGTTTTTCTGAAAAACTTTGTCATGCATAAGATAATCATTTACTAGATATAAGTTTAAAAGATGAAGTTACAAGATACTCCAATATACTTATATCTTTCCCAAATACTACTTGAACTACCACCGTTCAAGTTATAATTAGCTTCAAAAGTTCATCACATAGATGAGACTATAAGACAAGATTTGAATAGATTAAATCTTTAAAATATTATCAAAATAAAATGAAGTTACGAGATACTTCATTTGATGTAAACATCATTTTGAAAACTTGACCCTGCCAACACTCAACAATCGCCCAACCGTAGCCTTTCTATCAAGTGCTCTGGGTAGTGTTGCAGAAATTATCCAATTGGATGATGAACTCATTACGGGAGTTTGCCGTGCCAGGAAGACCACTTACGATGATCAGTCGTAGTAGTACAACCCCACCATTTTCTACATGTAGAGGAGAACCTGTCGGATTTACTTGTCAACCGAACACTGAACTCCTAAGGAATGGACCGCCTTAGCGGAACTTCCAGGCCATTTGGGCCAATATAATAAGGCTGGGCCGGCGCTACTCGGCCACTTACGCCACTCCTAGTTCAGATGAAATCCATGACTCTGAAACGTAAAGCTCGTCCCCACTTTCCCCAAGTAGAAACTTGTTGATACGGCTCCACCAAGAAGTCGTATCTATTTGGAAAGGAGAACTCACCGATATTTCCCAGGCGATGCCTGTTAATGGATTAACTTGTTCCAAGAATTTTACTTCCCGAGTGTTGGGTAAGTAATCAATTCATTTATCAAAACAGCAACCTTGTTGCAAATATAAAACACACCACAGAGCCGGATCCCTCAGGTTTTGAGCGAGTATTTAAATCCCCTTCGAAAGGAGGATCTTAAAAAAAATGAGTTTTGGGATCCGCTCTAACTTTTAAAAAAATCATTTTGAAGACTCACAAAACATTTTTAAGAATGTTTGGAGTGAAGCTGATTTAATGAAGTAAATCAGTCCCCAGAATATTTAGAAAATGTCTGAATATTAATATTTAAATAATATTCCCATAAAGAATAATCTTTATAAAATAATTGAAGTAGAAGTATTAAAACTTATACTTGAAATGAATAGCAAATAATCAAAGATATACTTATACGAAAGTAATATCTTTATTTGAATAATCAAAAGTAAGTTTGATTATCGACACCTTATTCTTTAATACAATAAAGAATATTATTAAGTAATAAGCGGAGTCATAATACCTCGAATGAATACTATAAATAATATTCATAAAATAAAGGAGTCATACATCCTCAAATGAATATCCAAGTAATATTCAATAATAATATAAACTGAGTCATAAGCCCTCGAATGAATATTCAAATAATATTCAAATAATAAAATAAACTGAGTCATAAGCCCTCGAATGAATACTCAAATTAATATTCAATTAAGTAAAATAAAGGTATCGAATAAACCTTATTCGATCCATAGTTTTAAAAACTATATCCATATATATATAAATATATATATATATATATAATATACTCGGGAACATCGACTCCCGGTTTAGAAATATGTTCACCTTTTATCCCCTATACTAAGGGTATACGCAACTACTTGCTTATTTCTAGCATAGGTATTATGCAACTATAAGCATTGAAATCAACAGATAGATAACCAGATTACGAAACAGACATGCATATATACCATATTAGCATGCTCCAATATATCGCAAAATTTGCTAATAACAATCATGCAATATCACAAGATAATGCATATACATATATTTACATCACAACAATAGTATAACGGGTAGAAAACTTGCCTGAGCGACTGGGGTTACGAATGGCTCGGGACGAGTCTGGTAACCTATAAACAACAAGTAAGTTGGAATTAAACCAAAGTCACTTGTAAATCTATACTTTAACTAACTTAGACTCTAACGCTTGTTTTGCGCTCACTGATTTGCTTAAGTCACTCGGGTACCCTCGGCTCCACCATTTTTAATAATTTAACCTTTACGAGTTTTAAAGCGATTCCTTCGCGAGTGTCTTACCAACTGCCTAACACACTTATCATAAATGTTTCATACATTAATTAACCCTTTTTGGTCTTTAATCTATGTTTCAAAGTAAGGCGAGGGGAAAAGTTTCATTCGCGAAACGCCGTTACTTGAAACGGTCGTTTCTCCTAAACCGTGCATCGGAATCGAACGAACTACATATCAAAACGAAGCTCGTAACATGAGCTATCTAAACATGGCAGTGGTCATAATCTAGCAGGGGTTCCTCGGGTCCTAATGTTATGCACAAAAGAGTCTAAAGAAAATCGGACATTACGACGGCTATGTTTACGCGATTTCCCAATTTTAACCATTCAACACCAACCACAAACCAACCTCAAATCCAACATACAACCAACATCCATCCTCATCACATCATAACAACCCCAAACAATTCAATTTAATCATTCATACTTATGCCTAAACTTAACTTTAATCATACTTAAGTTCCTTTAAATCAAAACCACAACAATTACCATTCCATTTCACTACCATTCCAAATCCCAAACTCTAAATCATAACAACAAGCTACAATATCAACCCACTAATCAAAATCATCTTATAATATATAGGAATCTAGGGTTTGGAGATGGTATACCTTCCTTGAAGTGGTGGGTGGAGCTAGGAAGCCTTAAGAAGCTTTGAGAAGTCTTAAGAATGCTTGGATCTTCAAGAAAAGAAGAAAAAGTTCAAGTTAAAAACTTGAAAACACTATTCATTATCTTCTTCTTTGATTAAATGAAGAAGATTGAGAAGGAATTAATGGCTTAAACTCATGATATAGTCCTAACTAAGCATGAAGATGATTAGGGAATTATCTTATCAATTTAGGAAGCTTGGATCTTGGATTTTGAATTTCTCTTGCCTTTTGAATAGTGAAAAGCCGTGAGCAATGAAGAACAAAGCCTTGGTTGCTTTTGATTTTTGATGAAAATGATTTTACTTGGCTTGGTTGATTGGTTTTTGTGCTTGCTTTAGTCAATTACCTTCTTGCCCTTGGATTTGTGTGGTTACAAAGCCACCACACCTCCTTCCTTCCCATGTCATGCTTATGTCATCCTCATGATGTCATCCTCACTTCCTTGTCCTCTTTCTATTGGTTGGATGACATCATTCCCACTAATCCCTTTGATTAACTTCCTAATCGTTTGCCTAATGACCGCTGATCTGTTATACGGTTCGCTTAACTTTCGTTTTCGTTTATCGTTTGAGGGATCATACCCGGGATCTTATTACTTAGGTTCCCTTAACCTTTCTCAATACATTATATTCCTTTTTATGATCCTCTATTATAATCCTTTAATTTAAATCCTTTTATCCTGTTACCTTATACTCAATTCTTTCCGTATCTATTGGATTTCCGGGAAAAGTCAAAGTGTTCGGATTTGGATTCTGACGATCTTTACATACACTTATATCCCATATAAAGTACTAATAAAATCTCAGAATATCCATATCAGAACCCCTACATAGTGTGGCATGAAAAGTTTTCTCATTCAGCAAAAACACTATTGATAAGGGTTTCAAAAATTTCCAAAAATTGGGGTTATTACAGTCTCCCCTCCTTAAAAGGATTCCGTCCCGGAATCAGATAGAAAATGAATAGGGATACTCTCTTAGCATTGCACTTTCTAACTCTCGAGTAAATTTTCCCACATTGTGGTTCTACCATCAAACTCTTACTAGTTTGATAACCCTTCTCCTAAGCACTCGTTCCTTTTCACTCTATAACCCTTCCTGGTTGCTCCATATAGGTTACGTCGGGTTGCATATCTTTGCGCTCATATGCCTCTATTTATCTGGCATCTGAATTACACTTCCTTAACATTGATACGTGAAACACGTTACGACCTGCTACATGTTCGGGATTAGGGCTAGCTCATATGCTAACTTCCCAAACGTCTTAATATATCCAAGGGTCCAACAAATTGTAGACTTAGCTTTCCTTTCTTTCCAAACCTCATCAATCCTTTCCAAGGGATACCTATAACATTACTAGGTCCCCTATTTCATACTCTTTATCCTTTCGTGTCAAATCAACATACTTATCATGTCCATCTTGGGCTACTACCAGCCGTCCTCTGATTAGATCTATCATATCCTTGGTCCTTTGGACTACTGCGGGTCCGAGCATCTTGCGCTCTACAACTTCATCCTAACATAAGGGAGATCGACATTGTCTTCCCTCAAGGATCTCATAAGGCGATATCTCAATACTGACATATGATCTATTGTCGTAAGAAAACTCAATCCGCATTAAGTGATCATTCCAAATTCTTTCAAGTCTATTGCACAGACTCTCATTATTGCTTTTAACATTAGAGCTTCTGCTTCTCAATACCCATTCTTTTCCAGTTCGTAATCGCTACTACCTTCCGTTCCAAATATTATACTGGTTATACTTTTGCTCGTGAGCGTTCTATAACCTTTTAATAACCACGTCAACCTTAGTATCACGAATGTGTTCCCATTCCGCATACTACCACCACTTTATTACTCCTTTTTCAGTTGTTTCTATTTTCCAAAATTTGATCAATCAAATAGAAGTAAAGGAATTTGTTGAGAGATCACTATGATCATGAACACTTGTTATATCGCATGGTTAGTACAGAAGGTGGCCAGCCTTTAGTACTTGACAAGCAATTAAACAATAGCTGGTATCCTACTCGGCTTCTATCACACAGATAGATAGTCATTCGGCAATACCTCCCCTTCTGGAAGGGTTGTTCTTCTCAGCTTACATGAAATGAAAAGAAGAGAAAAGAACGAATTGAAGAGAATTGTATATTCATAAAAAAAAAATTATTGCCATAAAATATCTGGCTTGGAATCTACCTCTGAACTATAGAGGTTTGTCATAGGAGAACAAAACATATACGTATTTATATCAGCATCAAGCATTATAGCCTCGTATTTCCCATGCCTAAATATTTCTATTCCGTCCATCATTCTATGGACCCATGCTCTTCCTCGAGCTTATACACAATCACCTTTGAAACTCCCTCGATTTCGAAAATCGAACCTGGGATCTCATTTTAGACATCACCGTTACTAGAGTTCTATGCTTGCACCGCAACCTTCCTCATATAGTAATACGACTCTCTTTTCATAAGAGGGAATAAATATTCAATAGGTAGATACTCTACTTAATTAGTCTATCAATGATAACTTATACACTACCACGACCCGTTTAGTGGTACTCAATCTCAACCCCCATTCCAATACAACTCTCATGGTTGTAATCAGCTCAATACTCGCAGAATCATTGCTGCCTTACTATGGTCCACCACTGACCCACTGTCATCATTCACTTTCCATGAAATCTTAATAGCTAACCATACGGAGTCCATACATCTCGTATCTAATTCTCCTAAGGAGTTAACATAACCACCAATCACAATTCATGAAGAACACTCCAAACTCTGACGTACTTTCATGACATGAAGCAGATAAAATTGCAGAAGAGTTTCAATCAAAGCAACGATAGCAGGTTAATACCATTCTTAATCATATGCCTTAAATAGAAGACTTAGCTCAAAGGTTCGTCTAGTCCTTTTTGAAATATGGTCCTGGCTTATCTCAAGATAGGACCTTCTAAGATAGATAGCCCGTTCATTGGCGATTACACGAATTAAACTTTTACCAACTACTATTACGGTTGGGTATTGCACAGTCATCAGAAGGAATGTCAATCTTCCAAACCATAATACAACCTTCACATTTTTAACCATCATCACTGTATTCCTCTGGCACAAGCGCCTATAATTATCCTCTTACCTTTAAAGTGTCGGCCACCTCTTTGGCCTTTCCTGATATTAAAATTTCCTTACAGTCAATGTCATTTTAACCACCTCCAAATAAATTTTCTACCTTATTTCAATCACTGCTTTTGTGAAGATGTATTCCTTAAAATCTGATGAGTAAAAAAAAAATATCACCATTTTTCCATAAGTTATTGCCTCAGTCTTTAGAGGTTAATCACTGTCACGACTGACTCTCAATCATACTTAGAACATCTTTTATCTTAAGTCTTAATTGCCCTGAATAATTTCGACCTTTACTGGTTCGATCCATACTTTCTCGTGGTTTAACACGTGCCCTACTTGGCATCATTATAATTACGTCATATTTCCTTTATCAACATTTCTATTCTTGAGAATTTTGAATATTACCTTTCTCCTTGTAAAACCTCTAAGGTTATCCTTCAATCGTTCCTCCTGTATTCCCTAGATACAGGGCATATCAAAATACCATTTACTAATACTAGAACCATTGTCTATATACTTCTGAAAAATTTCTCCACTGATTCTTAAAGGTTGTTGCTACCTTAACCCTTTCCCAATCATACTGTCAAAACTCATACTGTCCCTATTAAGGGTGAAATGCCAACCTTTATGCATTCCCCTAGGATTCGTTTTAAGTTATCGATGTTCTATCCTTAATTCCACCTTTAAAAAGGTACAAGCATCCTTCCATGGATAAATAAAGTCATATATCCCTGATAAGGGTATCTTATTCAATCATTTCCACCTCGATAGTCTATACCGAATTTCACAATAGCATCCTTATTCAAGTTAAGGTCAATCCACCTGGCCTCCAAAAGATAAAAATGGTTATCCGCTTTTCTTTCCTGATTTGGTAATGATCACATGGATGATCTGGAAGATATTGGTCGTGTTCAACGTGAACTTCTTCTTAATAAATCCTTATTTACTTTTGTTGTTTATCGCAACAGTCATCTCAATGTTGGGATATCTTTCATATCTGGCGTCTCCCTTTCTGGGTATCATGCCACCGGTCTTACACTTTACCTTCTTGAAGGTCACTTCCTTCACCCAATTTTCTTAATTTCTTACTTTCTTGTCTCCTCAGTCTATCCGCGTCTCATTATTTATCCTTCGAATTATCTCAAGGTTTCCTCGAATCTTCCCAACTTACAGGGGATAAAATATATGTATCTCTTATACCTTCAACCATCAATTTAACTCATGGTAAATCACTCTCATCCGGACGATTACCTACTTTTCTATTTCTATTTCTACGAGTCTTTAGGGTTTCCTCATACCCAACTCCCTTATCATTCCTCAAACTCTCTTGCCTTTATATTCCTTTCTCTTATCGTTATTTCATGAACCAACACAACATAAGCATTGATTTCAAACATCCCGTCATTCTGGATTCGTGTCTTCAGAACGAATCTTGATAACTTTTACAACTTAGATTCATAATTCATCATACACGTCTGCCTTTGTTCTGGCTCTTAAGCTTTTACACTATCTCCATAACCTTGGGAAGTACTTTCCTGAAAACAATTGACTGAACTTAAATCAGTTTATTATAATCTCTTGCTCCGTGCCTTCCTTGGCCTTTCACCAGCGGGTGGTCTCTCTCTTAGGAGGGTAAGTGACAAAACAGTCTTTTGTGGTTCGTCAATCATTTAGAATCTCAAATGATTCATCTATTTCCTTTAGCCAGGCTCTTGCCTCGACTGGGTCAGCTTGTTCCTTGGAACTCTGAGAGCTTAGCGACTTAAAGGTCATGAAAGAATTTCCCACCGCACTGTCTCCTCAGGGTGGTGGTTGGGGATAATAGTCTAAGTTCTTTTTAGACAGGTCCATGAATTGCCGTATAGGAGTACCGTCTCGGGTCTCCTTTCCTTACTCGACTTTCTATTTCCTTAATATGAAATGTTTCATCCTACTCCCCATAATTGGGGTCATCTTTTAATTTAAAATCCTCATTTTCCACTCCATTATGTCATGGGTTCCTTCTATCTTGATGGCGACCTCCCTGACTATCACGTTCAGGGTTTGCTCTAAATCTTATTCCTCAAACTATGGCTCTCATCTAAGTTCTCATCCTTACGCTCTTGAACTTTCGGAACCCAAATTCTAGAGGAATACCTCATTATTCCCTTATCATCTTTCTCTGGCACCGTATGCTCTTTTCTAATAATTCGGTCTCTATTGCAATCTCAAACAGCTTTTCGGTACCGGCTTCGGTTACCTTCACTACTATTTCCAAAATCTCTTATAAACTCTCCCAAAGACATTATCATCTTGAGTCTCTCCTTTTTACTAAGGGCATCAGCCACCACATTGGCTTTCCCCGAATGATAAAGAATCTCCCAATCATTATTCTTGATTAGCTCTAACTGCCTCCTCTGGCATATGTTGAGCTCTTTCTACGTGAAAATGTACTAGAGCACTTATGGCTTAGGTAATTCTTGCACTTCTCTCCATACAAGTAGTGCCTCCAATCCTTAGGGTAAAACTATTGCCACGAGCCTAAGCTCATGGGCGGGGATATCGAATTTCATATTACCTTAATTGTCTTGACATGTACGCGATTACCTTACCGTGCTGCATAAGCACGCACCCTAAGCCCTTGTGCGAAGCATCACTACACTTCACAAAATCTCCTTTTCCATCCGGCAATGCCAGCATAGGGGCCATCACCAACCTCTGCTTCAGTTCTTGAAAGCTGTTCTCGCATTTCTCTGTCCATTTGAACTTCTCAGTCTTACGAGTAAGCCGCGTTAAAGGGGTTACTATCTTTACAAACTTGAACGAACCTCCAGTAGTGACCGGCCAATCCTACCTCTGGTAGTCGGCCTAACCATGGTCATCAATTCATCAGTGGTCCTTTATCCAATCTTGTCAGGATCCTCCATGGGATCCTCCTCAACAACTATCCCTTCTAGGATAACATCCTTAACCGCTACATCCTCAATATCAACATCATCTGGTCCTGCATTAGGACGCTCTATTGGATCCACAATCTGATCTCCAATTAGTAATAAAACATCATCGCGTTGATGTTCCTCAACTTCAGGGTTCGGAGTCCCGCTACCATATACGATAACGAACTACGCTTCTATCGCTACATTTATAAGGGTTCCCATAAGGGTTTTAACTGTCAGTACTACGTTAGGTAGTCCGACTATGAACTTGGCAAGAGTTCTTATTATCTTAGTGAACTTATTATCTTAACGTCCCATCATCTCTGAGGTTTATAACGCTTAGCTCTGATACCATTTCTGTAACACCCCCAGATTCGGGGTCAGGGATCCGGGTCGTCACGAGTTCCATTTCCCTTAATAACACCCAATCTTAATAATTACTCAACTACTCTGTACTGTGACCCCACAATAAACACACACACCACACGTTATAGTCTCAGAGATGAACATCCAAAAATAACCACAAGTCATTTTATTCCACAATTATCTGCCAATACACCTTAAAAGGATTTCTGAATAAATTTACATTTCTTTGCCATTATTACAATTCATAAATATACATAAATCTGGTACATTAGAAGTTGAAAGCCTAGCCTATTGGTAGCTCCTACCTCAGCTACGGCGGCATCAATGCTTCTAGAAAACTGCGGAACGTCTCCTAATCGCTTGCGAATCGGGAGCTTGGTCCTGTTCATCTTGTCTATCTGATGTTGTGTGATGAAAGAAGAAAGCAAGGGTGAGCAGCAAGCCCACCAAAATAATATGTATAATGATTAATAGCATATGAGCCTTCTCTTAGTACTCATGAAAGTCTTGGTCAAAAGAAATGAACCAAGTTGATATCTTAATGCGATGAAGTCGCAAAATATTCAGTATATATATATATACATATATACTTTTCAAAATATTGGAAGTCCTCTTCCATGCAATATACACAAAGTCCCAGTGTATAACTGTATAAAAATATCGTTGCAAGGTGATCTCATATATCTAACCTTGTCTCAACATTTTTCTGAAAATCTTTGTCATGCATAAGATAATCATTTACTAGATATAAGTTTAAAAGATGAAGTTACAAGATACTCCAATATACTTATATCTTTCCCAAATACTACTTGAACTACCACCGTTCAAGTTATAATTAGCTTCAAAAGTTCATCACATAGATGAGACTATAAGACAAGATTTGAATAGATTAAATCTTTAAAATATTATCAAAATAAAATGAAGTTACGAGATACTTCATTTGATGTAAACATCATTTTGAAAACTTGACCCTGCCAACACTCAACAATCGCCCAACCGTAGCCTTTCTATCAAGTGCTCTGGGTAGTGTTGCAGAAATTATCCAATTGGATGATGAACTCATTACGGGAGTTTGCCGCGCCAGGAAGACCACTTACGATGATCAGTCGTAGTAGTACAACCCCACCATTTTCTACATGTAGAGGAGAACCTGTCGGATTTACTTGTCAACCGAACACTGAACTCCTAAGGAATGGACCGCCTTAGCGGAACTTCCAGGCCATTTGGGCCAATATAATAAGGCTGGGCCGGCGCTACTCGGCCACTTACGCCACTCCTAGTTCAGATGAAATCCATGACTCTGAAACGTAAAGCTCGTCCCCACTTTCCCCAAGTAGAAACTTGTTGATACGGCTCCACCAAGAAGTCGTATCTATTTGGAAAGGAGAACTCACCGATATTTCCCAGGAGATGCCTGTTAATGGATTAACTTGTTCCAAGAATTTTACTTCCCGAGTGTTGGGTAAGTAATCAATTCATTTATCAAAATAGCAACCTTGTTGCGAATATAAAACACACCACAGAGCCGGATCCCTCAGGTTTTGAGCGAGTATTTAAATCCCCTTCGAAAGGAGGATCTTAAAAAAATGAGTTTTGGGATCCGCTCTAACTTTTAAAAAAATCATTTTGAAGACTCACAAAACATTTTTAAGAATGTTTGGAGTGAAACTGATTTAATGAAGTAAATCAGTCCCCAGAATATTTAGAAAATGTCTGAATATTATTATTTAAATAATATTCCCATAAAGAATAATCTTTATAAAATAATTGAAGTAGAAGTAATAAAACTTATACTTGAAATGAATAGCAAATAATCAAAGATATACTTATACGAAAGTAATATCTTTATTTGAATAATCAAAAGTAAGTTTGATTATCGACACCTTATTCTTTAATACAATAAAGAATATTATTAAGTAATAAGCGGAGTCATAATACCTCGAATGAATACTATAAATAATATTCATAAAATAAAGGAGTCATACATCCTCAAATGAATATCCAAGTAATATTCAATAATAATATAAACTGAGTCATAAGCCCTCGAATGAATATTCAAATAATATTCAAATAATAAAATAAACTGAGTCATAAGCCCTCGAATGAATACTCAAATTAATATTCAATTAAGTAAAATAAAGGTATCGAATAAACCTTATTCGATCCATAGTTTTAAAAACTATATCCATATATATATAAATATATATATATATATAATATACTCGGGAACATCGACTCCCGGTTTAGAAATATGTTCACCTTTTATCCCCTATACTAAGGGTATACGCAACTACTTGCTTATTTCTAGCATAGGTATTATGCAACTATAAGCATTGAAATCAACAGATAGATAACCAGATTACGAAACAGACATGCATATATACCATATTAGCATGCTCCAATATATCGCAAAATTTGCTAATAACAATCATGCAATATCACAAGATAATGCATATACATATATTTACATCACAACAACAGTATAACGGGTAGAAAACTTGCCTGAGCGACTGGGGTTACGAATGGCTCGGGACGAGTCTGGTAACCTATAAACAACAAGTAAGTTGGAATTAAACCAAAGTCACTTGTAAATCTATACTTTAACTAACTTAGACTCTAACGCTTGTTTTGCGCTCACTGATTTGCTTAAGTCACTCGGGTACCCTCGGCTCCACCATTTTTAATAATTTAACCTTTACGAGTTTTAAAGCGATTCCTTCGCGAGTGTCTTACCAACTGCCTAACACACTTACCATAAATGTTTCATACATTAATTAACCCTTTTTGGTCTTTAATCTATGTTTCAAAGTAAGGCGAGGGGAAAAGTTTCATTCGCGAAACGCCGTTACTTGAAACGGTTGTTTCTCCTAAACCGTGCATCGGAATCGAACGAACTACATATCAAAACGAAGCTCGTAACATGAGCTATCTAAACATGGCAGTGGTCATAATCTAGCAGGGGGTCCTCGGGTCCTAATGTTATGCACAAAACAGTCTAAAGAAAATCGGACGTTACGACGGCTATGTTTACGCGATTTCCCAATTTTAACCATTCAACACCAACCACAAACCAACCTCAAATCCAACATACAACCAACATCCATCCTCATCACATCATAACAACCCCAACCAATTCAATTTAATCATTCATACTTATGCCTAAACTTAACTTTAATCATACTTAAGTTCCTTTAAATCAAAACCACAACAATTACCATTCCATTTCACTACCATTCCAAATCCCAAACTCTTTATACTTTCAACAGTGGTAGTTCAAGTAGCTTTATAAATGATATAAGTATAGTGAAGTATTTGGTAACTTCATCCCTTGTTTTTACTTATATCTAGTAAGTAATTATCTTACTCATGATAAAAGATTCTAGTAAGTATCCATTTAGATACTTATATTATTGTTATCACTATATATTATCTTGCGAGCTGTAAGGCTCACTCTTGCTTTATTTCTTCATCACACAACAACAGTTAGGAAAGATGGCCAGACTCTAGCAGACCCAGCGCAAGCGCGTGGGAAGCGTCCCGCGTCTTCCCGTTGATGTTGTAGCTGCTATAGCTGCAGAGGTAGATCTATTGTAGATCAGACCATCTACTTTTGAGAATCAATTATGTATAATTATAACTTGTGGCAGATAATGGCAATTAACTGTAAATTTATCAAGTAATCATTTTGGGTTGTAATAACTTTTAAATTGTGGATTCAAAGACTTGTACTTATTTAAATTTCATCTCTGAGACTATAACGGGTTGTGGTGTGTGTTAGTGTGGGGTCACAGCATAAGGTTATTTATTATTAATTAAGTGAAGTGATATTGTGGAAAGAAAGACCGTGACGACCCGGATCCCCGACTCCGGATCTGGGGGTGTTACATAACAATTGGTATCAGAGCCTTCTGATTAACGTACAAATCAAGATCCTAGACTTTTGTGTTTCTTTCACTCCTTGAATTTTTATTTACTCAAAAATTCATAATGACTACACAAAAAGTTGGAACCGTTAAAATTCCACTATTCGATAAAGAAAATTATGTTATGTGGAAGAAGAAGATGTTATTGTTTTTACAAGTTGCAAATTCCAAATATCTGGAAGTGTTAAAGAAGGGTCCTAAAATTCCGATGGTTATTGAACTAGAGGTAATAGAAAATGATGTGGTGATTACCAAAGCAAGAACTTATGTGAAAGATCCCGAGGATTTTTCTCCTGCCGAAAAAGAAGAAGCCTCCCTGGATGCTAGCCTTCAATTAATTTTAGTAGATTCCCTTGATCCCTTGATGAATAGACATGTGATGAACTGTAAAGATTCCAAATATATCTGGGAAACTATTGAGGTTATTAATCAAGGCACAGAGGAAGTTAGGGAGAACAAGTTAGAAATCCTAACCTCTGAGTATGAATACTTTAAATCCAATCCAGGAGAAGGAATCACTGAAGTGTTTGAGAGGTACAATGCATTGATCAACAACCTGAACATTAATGGTAAATACTATTCCATCAGGGAGGTCAACAAAAAGTTCCTTTTAACACTGCCAACTCATCTCGAACATAGAATCACTGCCATAAGAGAAGCAAGAGATCTGAGTGAGATTTCTTTGGAAAGGCTCTATGGTGTGTTAAAGACTTATGAGTTGGAGCAGATTCAACAGAAGGAAGTTTATGGGAAAGGAAGAGTGGTCAGCACGTCTACTGCTCTAGTAGCTGATGAACAACAACAACAACCACAATATCAACAACAATCTCAATAGTCAGAAAGAATGGTACAGTCTTTCAAGGTTGAAGAAAATGTGATAGTAGCAGAATTTGATCCTCCTACTACAAATCAATCAGGAGATGATTTTTATTCCTTGGAAGAACTGGAGCAATTGGATGATGAGTCAATGGCCCTGATTGTCAAGAGATTCTCAAATGTCAGATTCAAAAAGAATCCCAAGTTCAAGTACAAGTCCAACTACAACAGATTCCAGAAAGGTGGATCTTCATCCTCTAACACCAGCAGTGGTGGGTACAAAACAGGGATGGTTGATCGAAGCACCATTCGATGCTTCAACTGCAATGAGTTGGGACACTTTTCCAAATAATGCAGGAAGCCAAAACAAGTTAGGAAGAACTCTTATGATTCTAATCAGAAGAGTAAATCTGAAAGGGCTTACCTGGAAAAGGGAAGAAGCTGGGATGATACTGACAGTGAAGATGAAGAAGTTAGGAATCTTGCTCTCATGGCTAGTGATGCAAACACCTCATCGTCAAGAAAAGAGGTAAAATTTACTGATGCTGAATTAGTTTATCATCTAGGAGGTTCCTTAGATTGTGCTCGTCGTGATAATGAATTGTTAAATCAATAAATCAAAGACCTTGAGAAAGAGGTCAATGAATTAAGACTTGTGCACATTAATCAAGATAAATTAAAAGAACAAGTATCTTTTCTAGAGAATAGAGTTGACTGTTATAGACAACTCGAAACTATTCTCAAAGACAAGATCACCGGTTTTGAGGCTAAGGTTAAAGCTTACTTTAATTCTTGTTCGAAGTCCAAAGAGTTTTACAATAAGCAAGCTGTTAATCAAACATCTGGAATAGGTTATGATTACAATGTTGCTATTGGAAAATTAAGCATAAACTCCCCTCCTCATGTCTGTGCTAAAGGCAGGGAAGTACCACATGTGCTTAAGGGTGTTGATGAACCCCTCTATAAAGAATCAATTGCTGAACCATTTGATGAGACCTCATTTATTATTCAAGAAGAAATCCGTGCTGAAGATCATGCTAATGAGAAAGCTGTCTCCAAGTCAAGTGTGTCAAAGGTTCCAGTCAAAGTTGTGAAAGTAACCGAGACTAACTCAGACACACATGAGTTGGATAACACAAATGCCATGTCTACCATGCATAAGTTGCCTATTTTTAATCCCTCTCATAAAGCATGTGGTGTTCCTGATTGTATGTCTTGTGCTTTTAATTTGATGTATGCTTATTTTAATGGTAAGCATGTTTCTAATGATAAGACTACTCCTCGTCAGCATGTGAATAATAGGAAGCATGATAGGTCTAAGACTGCTAGTCCTCCTAAAGCTAGAAAGGAGACATTTATGCCTAAGCCTAAACAGAAATTTGTCAAGGCTGTTCACAAGGTCAAATGTCCAATCATTGAGAAAGTTGAGAACATTAAAATTAAGAATGTTGTTTTGCCTGATAAAGGCCAATTTTACAAGTATGCCGGACCCAGCCAAGCTTGGGTTCCGAAGAAGGTCTAATCCATTTGAATTGCAGGGTATTAAACAGGTACAACCGGTAGTGTGGATTCTTGACAGCGGATCGTCAAGACATATGACCGGAGATAGAGCCCTGCTATCAAATATGGTTGAGAAAGCTGGCCCAGTGGTTACCTTTGGAGATAACAGCAAAGGTTTAACGGAGGGATATGGCTGTTTGCTAGCTGAAAATGTTATCATTGAAAATATGTATGTTGTGCAAGGACTTGAACACAATCTTCTTAGCATTAGTCAGTTCTGTGACAACGGCTACAATATTTTATTCGACAAGCTGAAGTGTCAGATTCTGCACAAGAAAAATGAAAAACCCTCCTTGATGGGAACCCGTAAAGGAAATCTGTTCGTAGCTGACATGAACTCTGGAAGCAATCCTGAAGTCAATTGTTTCTATGCAAAGGCATCGTCAGATGAGAGTTGGCTATGGCACAAGAGACTTTCTCATCTCAATTTCAAAACAATGAATTCTTTTGTCAAAAGAGAATTGGTCAGAGGTCTGCCTCAACTGGAATTCTCCCCAGAAGGACTATGTGAGGCTTGCCAGAAAGGAAAGTCAAAGAAAGCAAGTCACAGAGGCACTGACACATCTTCCATAACTGGTGTTCTACAATTATTGCACATGGATTTATTTGGACTAGTTAATGTCCTTTCGATGTCAAAGAAGTGTTACTGTCTTGTGATAGTTGATGACTATTCCAAGTATACGTGGGTCTTATTCCTTCACTCTAAGGATGAAACACCACAAGTTGTGATTGATCATATCAAGTTGATCGAGTTAGATTCTAATGTCCCTGTTAGAGCAATAAGGTCAGATAATGGAACAGAATTCAAGAATTCACTTCTCAATGGATTCTGTACAGACAAAGGGATTACCAGACAATTTTTAGCTCCTAGAACCCCTCAGCAAAATGGAGTGGTAGAAAGGAAGAATCGTACATTGATTGAAGCTGCAAGAACGATGTTAAGTTAATCAGGTCTTCCAATGTACTTTTGGGCTGAAGCTGTCAATACTGCATGTTATACTCAGAATCGAACTCTAATCAACAAAGACTTCATGAAAACTCCTTATGAGATTTTGAATGAACAGAAACCTTCTATCAAATACTTTCATGTATTTGGTGCCAGATGCTTCGTGCTCAAGGATGAAGATGATCGTCGTGGTAAATTCGAGGCAAAGGCATATGAGGGTATTTTGTTGGATATGGAAGAAGATCATACAGAGTGTATATCATTGATCAACACAAAGTAACTGAAAGTGTCAATATTACATTTGATGACACTAAACTCCCTAGTATCCAAACTGAAGATCCGTCTGAGAAACTGAAGTTTGATGATATGTCAGATTCAGAATCAGAACATGGTCAAGAAACTGAGGTTGTTGCTGGTGAAGAACCTGTTAATCAAGGTAATGGTGATGGAAACTTTGGCAACAATGGAGATACCACTGCTACTGACGGAGAATCTTCAAGTCAACATGGCAACAACTCAGGGGGAGATGCTGAAGGATCAACTAGCAGGACACAACATCCCAATGAATTTCAAGGCGAATCATCAAGATCAAATCTTCCAAGACAGACTGTCTGGAATAAAGCTCATCCTTTTGAGTTGATTATTGGTGATCCAGATGTTGGAGTCAGAACTAGAGGTGCTACTCAAAATGAGTGTCTGTTCTCAGGATTTCTTTCTGAGATGGAACCTAAGAAGATTGAGGAAGCACTGACTGATCCAGACTGGGTGATTGCTATGCAAGATGAACTCAATCAGTTTAAACATCAACAAGTCTGAAAACTGGTACCTAGACCTATTCACAAGAAAGCTGTTGGTACTCGATGGGTATTCAGGAATAAACTAGATGAAGATGGTGTGGTTACAAGAAACAAAACAAGACTGGTAGCTAAAGGGTATTCTCAAGCTGAAGGCATTGATTATGATGAAACCTATGCTCCAGTGGCTAGACTAGAGGCCATAAGGATATTTCTGGCATTTGCAGCATTCTCTAACTTTAAAGTCTATTAAATGGATGTCAAGAGTGCCTTTCTAAATCGAAAGCTGGATGAAGAGGTATATGTAGAGCAACCTCCTGGTTTTGAAGATCCAGATCATTTGGATTTTGTCTACTTTCTTTTCAAGGCTATCTATGGACTCAAACAGTCTCCGAGAAAATGGTATGACACTCTCTCTGAATTTCTTATTGAAAATAGCTTTATTAGAGGTGTCATAGACAAAACTCTCTTTTCTAAAAAGCATAAGAATGATACAATATTAGTCCAAGTCTATGTGGATGATATAATATTTGGGTCTACTAATGATAATCTCTGTAAGAGATTTGCTAAGTTAATGCACAATAAATTTGAAATGAGCATGATGGGAGAGCTGAAGTTCTTTCTTGGATTACAAGTAAATCAAAGGTTAGATGGAACTTTTATTTGTCAATCCAAGTATCTCAAGGAACTCCTCAAAAAGTACAATCTAGAGGATTCTGCATCAGCAAGGACTCCGTCAACTACAGCTGTCAAGCTTGGACCATGTGAAAACTCCATTAAGGTAGATGTCACAAGCTACAGAGGTATGATTGGCTCGTTACTCTATCTTACTGCAAGTAGACCAGATATTATATATGCTACATGCTTATGTGCAAGGTTCCAAGCGGATCCTAGAGATATTCATCTTGTTGCTGTTAAATGAATCTTAAGATATCTTAAGGGAACACCAAATCTAGGTATTTGGTACCCTAAAGAATCTGGTTTTAACCTTGTTGGATATACAGATTCAGATTACGCAGGAAGTGTTGTTGATAGGAAAAGCACCTCAGGGAGTTGTTAATTCCTAGGTAGCAGACTAGTCTCATGGTACAACAAGAAACAGCAAACAGTTTCAAATTCAACGGTCGAGGCTGAATATATTGCTGCTGGAAGCTGCTGTGCTCAGATCTTGTGGATTAGGAATCAGCTACGGGACAATGGCTCTGTATTGAACAAAATACCTATTCTATGTGACAATACAAGTGCAATAGCCATCACCAACAACCCTGTGCAGCATACAAGGACCAAACACATTGACATCAGGTATCATTTTATTAGAGAGCACGTCTTGAATGGTATTGTTGAACTATTTTTTGTTCCAACAGAAGAATAAATAGCAGATATTTTCACTAAACCTCTTGATGAATCCACATTTACCAAATTAGTTGGTAAATTGGGTATGTTGAATAGCTTTAGTGATTAAATGTGTGATTATCTGAAATCTGTTCTTGAGTGAATTTACAAATGAATTTTTCATAAAAGAAAAATTCATTTGCAAATTTATTTTATCATTTTCCAAAATTTCTTGCTTATTTCTATGTAATTTTTATTATCTTATCTAATTTATTTACTCAACTTGTTAATTTTAATGTCTCAGAATATTTTATTTTCTCTAAAAATATTTTTCTATGAATGTTATTTGCTAAAATTCAAAAGAAATCTATTTTTGGACTGAAAATATTATTATCTCTGAAATATTTTATTTGTGTAAATATTTTCTGCCATATCTATATTAGTTTTTTTTTGTTTTCTGTAATTTTGTTTATATATATATATGTTCTGTTTTTGTTAAAAACTGTTTGTATTTGTTTTTGTTAAAAACAGTTTTTTATTGTAATTATTAAATATATATATATTTGTTTGTTTGTGTTAAGTTTATACTTGAATGACAATCGGCAAGACAATTGAAATTGTCTTGCTGAAAGTCATTTCAGTATATTTATATAAATATGTAATTTAGTTTATACTAGAATGACAATCGGCAAGACAATTGAAATTGTCTTGCTGAAAGTCATTTCAGTACAAATACATGTTTATTTTTAATTCAGGTTAATTTTATAACTGGCAAGACAATCGGTATGACTATTAATTGTCATGCCAGTAATAAAATTAATATCAGATATTTTATGTTTTATTTTGTACTGGTATGACAATCGGTATGACTATCAGATTGTCATACCAGTTATATATTTTTACTATTTTTTGTTTGTTTTGTTTTGTTTTTGGTCTTCTCATTTGCCCGGTATGACTATCGGTATGACAATCGGTAAGACTATCCCGAATTGTCATATCAATTGTATACTTAATTTTTTTTCCTGTTTTGTTTTCCAATTCATTCAGTTTTTGTTAAAAATTCCAACAGTCTTTCAATTTTTCTCTCTTATTTCTCTCTCTCTCTATTCGATCAAACTCAAAACTGCTTCCTTGTCTTCCCTGCTCGAGTTTTTACTCAGCATACAAAAATCATCACTCCTGTGATATATACATACAAGTATATACATACAGAAGTGCTGTCGAATTTTTGTTAAAAAAACTCAGTTTGTGTTTGTTTGATTTTGGGTTTTTTATTTTAATTTTTTTTGGTGTCTTGTGCGTTTTTCAAATCTGCTTTTGTGAGTTAAGAACTTTAACGAGATACATTTCTTTCTAAATTTTTTGAATATAATTGATTTAATTCGAATTGTTAAATTAATTTAATTAATTCGAATTTTCTTAATATTACTCTCAAAATTCTGAAAGTGTGTGTCTTATTATTATTTTTAAAATGGCTCTCAATTTCCAAATTGTTTCGCATAATCTTGTTGGTTATTTTAATCCAGATAAATGTGATGTAGAAAAATTTAAGCCGTGGATTAGACTTTTAAATGACCATTCGATTGTTAGCTCTGCTATTAAATCAAATGTGATTTTAAATGTTGATCTGCTCAGACTGATTTGCACAACCTCTACTGTGGCCGATGATTTTAAATCTTTTTCATTCACCGTGGCAAACACACAGTATTAGTTGATGAAACAGTCGTCAATCGAGCTGACAATTTCTGTAATTTGCCCTCTGAAAATGATATTTCAAACTTTTTCCATGCTATTCACTATCAGAGGGTGATTAATTTAACCAAGTTGTCTAAATCCAATTTGGTTTCTGAATTGGACATTTTCTTCGATACACTTTCTAAAGTGTTTGCCAACTGTACTAAATCCAAATTTCACAACATCACTTCCACTCTGCAGTATATTGGTCTTGCGGTTGTTTTCAATCAAAGGATCAATTTTGTCAATCTACTTTTACCCATTCTTTTGAGACGTCTCACTACTATTTTACGTGATCATTCTACAAATCGTAGGGTCTCGTGTTACTATGCTCGTTTTCTCATGCTCATAGCAGAACATATTCTCTCACCTGAGCATAAAGCCCTTTTTGCTAACTCCTCAGTAACCGAACCCCCTCCTGTAAGCAAAAAGATTTACACCCGCCAAGACACAACTTTCAAATTCATGCAAGTTCCAGTACTTGTATCTGCTTTCATGGCCACTTATATTCCCTTACCTATCTTCAATCTTCCCGGTCATGAACAGCAAGCTCAACCTCCAGTGGTTCAAACCACCCAGGCTCAAACATCAGATGCTCTTCCTCTGTAGGTAATAGTTCCTCAAACTCAACCTATTCCTGCTTCTGTTGAAAGACCCCCAGTGGTTGATAGGACTGACCATGAAGTTGTAGAACCACAGCTTCAATCCCAGGTCATAGAGCCAAACACAGAGTCACAACCTATCTCAACCTCTCCCCCACTGTCTAAAATATTGCCTAGAAGGTTAGTAGGAAGTAGTTTGTTAGTATATGTGAATGAACCCTCAGCTCTGCCTCCACCCAAGAAAAGGAGAACATTTACTGAGGCATCTGAAAGCCCATCCTTGTCCTCCCAACAGGACATGGACTTTGAAATGGCCACTGAACAGTTACTAGAAACATTCTCTCAACAGCATGAATCTATTGAAATTCGCCATAGGGCCATGGCATCCTGTACTGAGTCAAGCACAATTCCATTACTCACAATGGAAGCATACAGACCAGTAGATGATACTCAGGACACAGAGCGAGGATTGCACATTGAGTCGGTTACAGTGCCTGCCATAGTTACGGCAGAAGAGCAGTCAAATGCTTCTGCGGGAAAATCTGACTCTCAGCCACCTTTAATAGAGTCATTTTCTCCCCTCCCAGATCCAACACCTCTGGCTCCCTCACGGGATTCTCCACTCGCAGATTTATCTGGAGAAAGTGGAGGGCAACTTGGTCAATCTATCCCTGAAGCAATTTAGACATCTATTTCACATGAAATGATAGGTTTGACTGAGGATCGGGACTCGCGAATTCCCATTGCACCACCACTGACCTCTTTTGAAGAGGCTATGGTGATTTTAAATGCAGGTACAGAAGATCAGCATCAGGAAGACTCCTCACGAGCAATTATATTGAGAGATACACATGCACGTGAGTTGAGTGAATCAAACATGAGAGATATTCAGGTGAGCGCACACACAGACACAAACACTGAAAATCTGTTAGCTCAAATTGCTGATCTCAAGGAACAACTTGCAAAAAGTCAGGCTGAAGCTCAATCATTCAAAGCACAAGTGGTTGAATGGTCTTCTTCTTCCACCTCTGTCAATAATCAGCTGGCTCTCATCAGGACTGAAATATCAGATTTGAAGACATCTTTTGTACCGAAGCTAAACTCAATCCAGGCATCTCCAACGTTATCAGCTGACGACATTTCAAACTTCTGCTCTCTACATACAAGAATGACTTCTCTTGAAGACTGGGTTGAAATGAATCATTCACTAGATTCTTCCAGATTTCTGAAGATAGAGATGGGCATGGAACATCTGAATGAGGGGATGAAGCACCTGTACTACATAATCAAAAATTCTCACTGTCCCAATGAAGAACAAAGGACTTTCTTTGAAGGGCCGTCTGGTGGAGGCTCAGGCTCGGGAGGTGATGGAGGTCATGGAGGATCTAATGGAAAGTCTGTAGAGGATTCCTCAACTAAGGGGGAGAAGAAAGGGAGAAGTGAAAAGGGAAAAGAAAAAGAGTCGTCTGCTGGAGGCACAGGGAAGCCTGATGATATCTACTATAGTGGAGAACATGATGACTTTGATATTTGTGACGTTCCCACTGAACCAGTCTTGGAAGATAAAGATGGTTTCTTTGAAGCTGAGGAGGAAAGTGATTTTGGAAAATGGGAAGAGGAAGCTCCAGTGGATCCTCTGTTTGAGAAAGAGTTTCAGCAGCAGCAGTCAGAGATGAAAAGAAAAGAAGCTGAACTCAAAAAGGTATCCCAGATCATTGATATGAGGAAAGACATACAAAGAACAGAAACTCTTCAAAAGCAACGTCTTCATGACATTAAGGCTCAAGAAAGGAGACGGGATGTCAGACTGAAGATTGGTGAAAAATGGGATGAAGCTAGGAGAGTACTTGATATGCCTCAGCTGAGCACAAACAATGATAGACAGTTTCTACATCTTCTGGACAAGCTGGAGATCTCTAATCCAAACAATGACATGTACATGAATGCTATAAAGACTGAAGTCTCAAGGATCACAGCTGCCTTTGACAGATCACTAAATGAGATGAGCATATTTGTATATTGTCAGAGCGAAGGATCTTTCAAGGTGTCACTTCATCTGTTTGAGAATTGTTCTTTGTCAGAGATTTGGGTTCTTCTCAACAAAGTCAAAAGAAGCTCAGAATTAAATGAAGTTCTTAGAGAAAGACTCAAAGAGTTTGCCAGCAGGGCTAGTCCTCAAGTGGTCAACAATCCTCATCAGGTAAGATTCTTTAAGTCTGACTGTCTTCAAATCTGCCAGCTCGATTCACAATCTCTTAAAGACTACTCAACTAAGCATCTGGTCTGGATGGAACATCACCTAAGAACTGCTGGATATTCATCCATGTTGAAAACTCAAGCAGCTGATCTGATTCAAGCTTATTGTGAAAAGAATATTAAAAGGTACAATCAACTCAAGAATAAGCTAAAGACAGTTGGAGTTCAACCAGTTAGACCAGACAGCTTCACTTCAGAAAAGGATCGTGTCTTTGACAAAGAGTTGCTTCAAGATTTGGAAGAAGGTGAAGTCGGAAGAGAAGACAACTGAAGTCGATTAGCTCAAAACTCAATGTAATATGATTAGAGCTTTATGAATCAAGATAGACTAATGTAGTTACATGTTCAGGCTAGAGGAACATCTATCTTGTATTCACTTGTAAATTTCTTTTGGAATCAGGAAAATGTTAAATATAATCCAGAACTTTTCTGCTATTTACTTTGCATTACTGTTTATATCTTTTTCTTATTTGTTAGTTGAGTTATCCTCTAGGTATTTGTTGTTATTGTCTAACAAACAAATAGGGGGAGATTGAAAGGCATATGTCATAGCCTATTTGTTTATTCGAGGATTTAACTCAACTCAAATAAGGATGTAACAAGTAAATAGTGGTTCTATCGTCAGAGAGATCTCTCAAAGTAACATATGTCAAAGGATTAAGTACCATTGTTCATCTACAGACTTGATGACTTAATTCACTGGAAGAAGCTCAAGCAATTGATCAAGCCTCAGTGATATAAATCAAGATTGTGGATTTAATCAAGTGACAGAGATCTCGTCAGGGTATCAATTAATTACAAGGATTTAGTCTGAAGAAAATCAAGAGTATCAAGGTCAAGGCATGAAGAAACGTCACGGAAGTTAGTCACTCATGAACCAGACAGTACATCGAGTGTCAACATTGAAGTGGTGGATTTGACAGTGATTTTCAGAAGATTTTCAGAAGAATGGTTGCTGCTCAAGATTGGTATTAATTCTCTATTAATTAATTAAGTAATATAATTTAATTAAGAAAATAAATTAAATCTGCAAAGATTAATTTATTGATTAATTGAATTAATTGAATTAATTGGTTAATTAATTCTGAATTAATATTATGCATTTTTCAGAAATGATTTTGGAATAATATTCAAAAAGAAAATCAGCAAAAACAAACTTGAACTGGTATGACAATTGGATTGTCATACCGAAAGTCTTTCCAAGTCTTTCTGGATTGTCCTACCGATAGTTCTACCAGTTAAAAGAATTGTCTTGCTAGTTCATTTTTGATTGTCTTGCCGAATGTCTTGCTGGTTCAATTCAAGTGATTTGTTTACTTAAACAAACAGAAGCAGATCATTCCAAACAGCAGAGCATTGAATATCATACAGAAGAACACAGAACAAAAAGAAAACCTATAGAGAAATTATTGCAAATTTTACAGATCAATTATTTCTAGTATTTATTGTTAAATCCAATCCACTAGAAATACTTTTCTTGTTCTTGTGTAACTATCTAGCGGATCGAAATCCCTAGAACTTAATCTCAAATCACTTTTAGCATTTGATCTTTTTATTGCAAAAATAGAAAAAGTTCATGTCGAATTTATTCTAGATTTGTGATAATTGATTTGAGATTAATCCCTTGTAAACGATACCGTTGTTGTAACACCTTTCAAGTTTAATAATAGTTTTATTTAACTTGAATTTTGTTTCACCTTTTTTATTCCGCATTTTATTCGATTAAACGGTATTGTTTGTATTCAACCCCCCTTCTACAAACACATTGAGACCTAACACAAATACTGATATGGTTACAACAGAACTTAATCATCAGAACTTGTCCTCAGAATTTATGCAACTGACACTTAAACTGTTCATCTAAAATAACATTGATCACTACAGTAATTTTCATCATTCATATGGAGTGTAAGTATGTGCATTAAGCTAAATATCAGACAAAGAGTAAAGTCTGATTCACATTAGTACATCTTAGAAATAAGGTATAACTCCGAACTTTGCTTAAAATATGTCATTAGTCTGAAGTCCACTACAGAATGAGTTCATGCATAAGTCCACCTCAACTGTTTTGTGCTCATTTTATGCATCTTTTGAAATTTCTTTTTACAGTGGCTTCTCAGTGTAAGTGAGTCACGACTGCTTAATACCAGCAATGCACTTGGGTCTTCCCATCCACATGTATTTTTCTCTAGATCTCAAAGGATTACCTGATTTTTATTTCTTTTCTTTTTCTTTTGATAAGTGAGGTTTATCAGCACTTAGTACATCCATAAGATTTACCAACATAAAAAAACTTAACAGATAAGAAGCACTATTCTAGTTTTAGACTTAGTAATAAGATACACAAAGTAAATGTAACTAAGCTTAATATCAGAATTTGCTTGTGTTAAAAATTTCCACATAAACAATTACTTCAAACATGGGATCTTTAGTATATTCAAGACTGCTAGGTCAGCATCTTACACAATTATCCTCATTGGATTGAATAGTCACCTAAACATTCATATCACTATCAGAGTTTAGAAATTTACATCAGACAACAATCAGCACTTAAGGAAATTTCAATTTAAGCACAGAATACACAAAGATAGTAATATCTGTAAATACTGATCATAAAGTCTGATGTATCAGAACATAAACTAAGCAGATTTAGAGAAAGAACCTGAAACCATTCCAAGTTCATTTACCAATCTTGTAAAAGTAGCTTCACATAGTGGTTTTGTGAAGATATCTGCTAGTTGTTGATCTGTTGGAACAAAATGCAATTCCACTGTACCTTCCATCACATGTTCCCTTATAAAGTGGTACCTTATGCTGATGCGCTTTGTCATTGAGTGTTGAACTGGATTACTTGTCATAGCAGTAGCACTTTGATTATCACAGTAACTAGAGATTTTAGAAAATTCTAACCCATAATCCAGTAACTGATTCTTCATCCAAAGAATCTGTACACAACAGCTTCCTGCAGCAATGTACTCTGCCTCTGTAGTTGATGTGGAAATTGACTTTTGTTTCTTGCTAAACCAAGAAACTAATCCGCCTCCAAGAAATTGGCAGCTTCCACTTGTGCTTTTCCTGTCAATTTTGCATCCTGCAAAATCTGCATCTGAGTAACCTATTAGCTTAAAGTCCGATTCTCTAAGATACCACAATCCCATATCAGATGTACCCTTAAGATACTTGAAATTCTTTTCACAGCTGTTAAGTGAGGTTCTCTTGGATCTGCTTGAAATCTTGCACAAAGATAGGTAGCATACATGATATCAGGTCTACTTGCAGTTAGATAGAGTAGTGAGCCAATCATACCTCTGTAATCAGTAATATCTACTGATATACCAGTATCCTTATCCAATTTTGTTGCAGTGGCCATAGGAGTGGATGCACTTGAACAATCTTGCATTCCAAATTTCTTCAACAAATTTCTGGTGTACTTAGATTGACAAATAAAAGTTCCTTCTTCATTCTGCTTGACTTGAAGGCCCAGAAAATAGCTAAGTTCTCCCATCAGACTCATTTGATATCTTGACTGCATTATTGTGGCAAACCTTTTACACAGTAAGTCATTTATAGAACCAAAAATGATATCATCAACATATATCTGTACCAAAAGTAAGTCCTTTCCATGGTTGAGATAGAATAAAGTTTTATCAATAGTCCCTCTGTTGAATCCACTTTCCAGAAGAAACTGAGCTAATGTCTCATACCATGCTCTTGGAGCTTGCTTAAGGACATAAAGTGCTTTATCAAGTCTGTAGACATGATGAGGAAATTTTGAATCTACAAAACCTGGAGGTTGTTCAACATATACTTCTTCTTCCAATTCTCCATTAAGAAAAACACTTTTTATATCCATTTGAAAGACTGTAAACTTTTTGTGAGCACCATAAGCCAAGAATATCCTTATGGCTTCCAATCTAGCAACTGGTGCAAATGTTTCATCATAATCAATTCCCTCCTATTGAGAGTATCCTTTTGCAACCAGCCTTGCTTAATTCCTTGTAATTATGCCATTACTATCAGTTTTGTTTCTGAACACCCATTTTGTACCAACAACAGATCTGTTCTTTGGTCTTGGCACTAGGGTCCAAACTTTATTTCTTTCAAATACATTTAACTTTTCCTGCATTGCTTGCACCCAATCAGCATCTTGAAGAGCTTCTTCCACTTTCTTTGGTTCAGCCTGAGAAAGAAAAGAGTGATAGAGACATTCATTTGATGTTGTTGTTCTAGTTCTTATACCTGCTTCAGAATTTGAGTTTCCAGAATTATCAGAACTTGGCCCATCAGAACTTGATGAATCAGAACTTAAAGAGCCTGTTCTAGGTTCTCATGCTTCTTGAGATGTGGTTGTATCTTCAATATGCTCCCCCTGCACAGGTGCATTTTCCTTTGGCGTACTTATCACAGTTTCAATAACATCAGAGTTTAACCCATCAGAGTTTGCAGTATCATGATTTAGACTGTCAGGATTTACAGAATCAGAATTTAAAACTTTATTCTCAAATCTCAGCTGATCATGATCATTGAAATCTTCAAGTCCTGTAATCTTCTTATCATCAAAAGAGACATTGATAGATTCCATGATAACCCTTGTTCTTAAATTGTAGACTCTGAAGGCTTTTGTGGAAATTGGATATCCAACAAAAATTCCTTCATCAACTTGCATCCAAATACATGAAAGTACTTCATATTTGGCTTCTTTTTCTTCACCATCTCATATGGTGTCTTTCCATGCTTGTTGATAAGTGTTGCATTCTGAGTAAAATAAGCAGTTTGCACAGCTTCAGCCCAAAAATAGGTTGGTAACTTTTCTTCATCAAGCATAGTTCGTGCAGCTTCAATAAGAGTTCTATTCTTTCTTTCAACAACTCTATTTTGCTGTGGAGTTCCAGGAGCAGATAATTCCTGCTTGATTCCATGGTATTTGCAGAAAGGAAAATTCTCTTCATTGACTTGAAATTTTCTTCATACAAAATATAGGATCATAGATTGGTTGCTTTCCATTGGCTACAAGTTTTTGGTTGCTTCTACTGATAGAATTTTTTGATCCTGAGTCCGTGCAAAGTGTTCGGGATCTCGGATTCATCCATATTCACGAGCTTGTATGTTCCTGGCCTTAGAACTTCCTTAATTTTATAAGGGCCTTCTCATCTTGGCATTAGCTTCCGAGTGTTGGTTGGATTCGAGGCTTCTATGTCTCGAAGTACCAAGTATCCTGTTAGGAGTATATGTGTATTAGTTTGATGATAAGTTAAACAAAACACTTAAGTAGAAATCTAGTGTTTGTAGCCTCAACGGATAAGAACACTTTGGCTATCCGTTGATGGAGTAGCTTTACTTAGAAATAAGTTTAGTATTGTAGCACATTCCAGTCTTTGTAAATGAGTTATAATTCTTAGAAGTTGTAGGAAATTATGAATCATGTTGACTACTAGTAGATATGCAAATAGGAGGGCTAATTGTAAATATTCCATGCCTTGTAATTTTGTATAAATAAAGTAGTATCAACTGGTAAATTAAAGACCTTCAACGGATGAGAAACAAAGCCTCAACGGATGTCTTTAAAGCTTCAACGGATAACAACCATCAACGGATGAGTGCATCAACGGATAAAACTTCAACTGCTAAAGCTTCAACTGATAAGAGCATCAACGGATAAAGCCTCCAACGGATGAAAGCTTCAATGGATGCTCAATTCTATAGCAGTTGATAGTGACAATTCATAAGCTGACAGAGGCACATGGGTTGACAGAGACAATTGGAATGTGGTAGCCTCTTGGAGGAATCAAGAAAAAGCAGCATTTCCATTCTGGTGCAAACAAGGAAGTATTCAAAGATTCACAGAATATCTTAGATTGCATTGGATAGAGAAATGAAGAAGAAACATGTGAAGGACTATTTTATAATTGTATTTATCTTTGTCTTCACTTGAAAAACTTGGTGATATATAAACCAAGTTGTAGCTAGTAATTAGGAGTGAATTTTCAAGAGCTGCTTAGAAAAATTCAGAGAAAAAATCATCTAGTTTGTACTAGGAAGCAACTGTGAACAATTCTTTGTATCACAGATTTTCTGAAATACACATCTCTGATGGAACAACAAATCCACTAGAAAAGTTTTTAAAGCCTTTGTGTTCTTTACATTTGTGTTTTGAATATACATCTGTCTGCACTTGCTTAAAGCAATTCACACATATCTGTTCATCATACACTTAGCTTTTGAAACTGCTCAAAACTTGAAAAAGTTTTGAGATTTACATTCAACCCCCCTTCTGTAAATCTCATTGTTAGTTCCTTGGGAATAACAATTGGTATCAGAGCAAGCTCTTAATATACAAAGAGTTTAAAGATCTATTCTACTAACATCATGAGTAAGAAGGATATTGGAGTGAAGATTCCAATCTTGGAAAGAGATAATTATCATAACTGGAAAGTGAAGATGCATCTACATCTTCTCTCTCAAGATGAAAGCTACATAAACTGCATTGAGAATGGTCCTCACATCCCTCATAAAATGGCCACAGCTGCTACTACCACAGTTGTTGTTGGACAGTCTATTCCCAAGCCAAGAGCAGAATGGACTCCTGAAGATATTGAAGAGGTTCACAAGGACAAGAAGGCCATGAACATTCTGTTTAATGACCTAGACAAAGATATGTTTGATAATGTCATTAACACCCTCTCTGCTAAGGAAATTTGGGATACTGTAGAACTTATCTGTGAAGGTACTGAGCAAGTTAGAGAAAACAAAATGCAGCTTCTCATTCAACAATATGAATATTTTCATTCTGAAGAAGGAGAATCATTAAATGATACTTTCAATAGATTTGAGAAACTGTTGAATGGATTGAAGCTGTATGGCAAAGTGTACCAAGTCAAGGATTCCAACTTAAAATTTCTAAGGTCTCTACCAAAGGAATGGAAGCCTATGACTGTTTCACTAAGAAATTCTCAAGATTATAAGGACTTCACACTTGAAAGATTATATGGAATTTTGAAGACCTATGAACTTGAGATGGAGCAAGATGAGCTATTGGAGAAGGGAAAGAGAAAAGGTGGATCAGTTGTACTTGTAGCTGAAAATGAGAGAATTGAAGCCAGGAATGAAGAAAAGACAATGTTAAATCTCAAAATTGGCACAAGCAAATCAGAATCAAGCAAGGGAAAGGAGCAAACAACTGAGGTTAAAGATAATTCCAGTCAAGATGACTCTGATGATGTTGATGAACATCTTGCCTTTCTGTCCAGAAGATTTGCAAAGATGAAATTCAAGAAAAACACTAGAGCCACTAAGCCAAACAAGAACATGTTGGACAAGTCTAAGTTTAAGTGTTATAACTGTGGCATAAGTGGACACTTTGCAAGTGAGTGCAAAAAGCCAACTTCTGAAAAGAAGAAATTTGAGCAAGTGGATTACAAAAAGAAATATTTTGAATTGCTCAAACAAAAGGAAAGGGCTTTTTTGACTCAGGAAAATGACTGGGCAGCTGATGGAGCCAATGAAGATGATGATATGGAGTATGTCAACTTAGCCCTGATGGCTAATTCTGATGAGAATGAAACTAGTTCATCAAGCAACCAGGTAATCAGTACTAACATCTCTCAGCTTTCTAAAGATGAGTGCAATGAAGCTATAAATGATAAGTCTACTGAATTGTATCATTTACGTGTTTCCCTTAAATCACTGACTAAAGAGAACATGAGAATTAAAGAGAATAATCTGTTTTTAAGTGATAGGAATGCTATGTTAGAGGATAAGGTAATTGAGCTTGAAAAGATTAAAATCAAATGCTTATCTGTTGAGGGTGAACTAGAAGAGTCTGTTAAGAAAGTAGAAATTCTTTCTACACAACTAGAACGTGAGCAAGAGGTAATCAAGGCCTGGAAAATATCTAGGGATGTTAGTGCTCAAATTGCCAAAGTTCAAGGAATTGAATCCTTCTGTGAGAATGCCTGGAAGAAAAACAAAAAGGAAATGGAATTGATTGATGGACTGCCAATGGATGTGGAATCAACGGATGATGAAAGTCATCTGTTGAAGGAAGAAAATGAGCATCCGTTGAAGGCTGATCAGTTGAAATAGGAAAATGATTCTAAAAAGGATAATTTGAAAAATCTCAGTAAGAAGTTTGGTTCAACTTCCAAGAACTTTGTCAAAGAAGAAGCTAGCACATCCAAAGATGCTAGTAAGGTGAATATAGGAAACATGACTTTAGATCAGTTGAAGAATAGGCTTAAGATGGTTGAGGATAAAAAGGAAACTAAAAGAAAATCCAATAGAAATGGGAAGGTAGGGATTAACAAATACAACAACTACACACCTGATAAGTATGCTCCTAGAAAAAGTTGTGTGCATTGTAGTAGTGTTAATCATCTATCTGCTAACTACAAATCTATAAAGAATGCTCCCATGCCTTTATCTTCTTCCATGCCTAACATGTCTATGTCACCACTGCATGCTATGCCTGTTCTGTCTCAACAGAATCCTCATGCACATTTTGCAAACATGCCATATGTTAATAATCCTTATTTTGCTGCATTTAATATGCCTCAAATGCGATACAACATGCCTATGTGGAATAACATGTTTGCACAATCTATGCCTTATCAAATTCAACCAAATGTGCTAAATGATTCTGTAACTAACCCTACACTTCAACCAACTACATCTGAGACCAAGGTTGACTCAAGGTTACCTAAGTCAAAAGGTGCAGGAAGTGTGAAGTCTAGAAAAAAGACTAACAAGGCTGGAGCCAAGGAAACTTGGGTACCAAAATTAACTTGATTTGATTTTGTTGTGTGCGGGGAAAAAGAAGGAATCTATGGTACTTAGACAGTTGTTGTTCAAGGCACATGACAGGAGATTTCACCCTACTCACAGAGTTCAAGGAGAGAGTTGGCCCTAGCATAACCTTTGGAGATGACAACAAAGGGTTCACTATGGGATATGGCTTGATTTCAAAGGAAAACATCATCATTGATGAAGTTGCACTAGTTGATGGTCTCAAACACAATCTATTGAGCATCAGTCAACTATGTGACAGAGGGAATACTGTTTCCTTCAATTTTGAAGCCTGTGTTGTTACCAGTAAGAAGGACAACAAAGTGGTTCTAACTGGAGTTAGAAAAAGGAATGTGTACTTGGTTGACTTCAACTCTACAGATGCAGAATCAATCACTTGTCTTTTCAGCAAAGCAAGTCAAGATGAAAGTTGGCTATGGCACAAGAAGCTGTCCCATTTGAATCTCAAGACAATGAATGATCTAGTCAAAAAGGACTTAGTTAGAGGAATTCCTCTAGTGGAATTCTCAAGGGATGGACTGTGTGATGCTTGTCAGAAAGGAAAGCAAAAGAGAGCATCATTCAGTAAGAAGCTTGAATCAGCAATTGATGAACCATTACAACTACTACACATGGATCTTTTTGGACCAGTCAATGTATTGTCAATTTCAAGGAAAAGATATTTCCTAGTGATTGTAGATGATTTCTCAAAGTTTTCATGGACCTATTTTCTTGTATCAAAGGATGAAGCTAGTGAAATCATTATCAATCATATCAAGCAAGTCAACAACCATCCAGATTTCAAAGTAAGGAATATCAGGAGTGACAATGGAACTGAGTTCAGGAATTCTACCATGAGGTTGTTCTGTGAAGAAAATGGGATCATGCATGAGTTCTCAGCTCCAAGGACTCCACAACAAAATGGTGTGGTGGAAAGGAAGAACAGATCACTAATTGAAGCTGCAAGAATAATGCTTGAAGAGTCAAAACTCCCAACATACTTTTGGGCTGAGGCTATTAACTGTGCATGTTATACTCAGAATATTTCTCTAATTAATCAGGAAAAAGGCATGACTCCCTATCAATTGTTCAAGAGAAGAAAACCAACCTTAAAATTCCTTCATGTCTTTGGTTGCAAATGCTACATTCTAAGGAACCAACCTGATCACAAAGGCAAGTTTGATGCAAAGGCTGATGAAGGGATATTTGTTGGTTATTCTCTTGGAAAATCATATAGGGTCTACAATCTAAGAACCAACATTGTTATGGAATCTGTGCATGTTGTGTTTGATGATAAAAAGATTGATGGACTAACAGATGAGGGACACCATGAAGGACTCAAATTTGACAACATTGAGATATATTGTGATGATAGTGAAGATGAGAATGATGGAGAAGACACTTCAAAAAGGATTCAAAATTTGCCTTTGGATAATGCACAAAATGCTGCATCAGTTGAAAGTCATAACTCAGCATCCATTGACAGAAATAATGCAGCATCCGTTGAAAGACAAAGTGCATCATCCATTGAAGTACATAATGGAGCATCCGTTGATCATAGTTCATCAACAGATAATCAAATTACATCATCAGTTGATAGAAATCCCAGTTCCTTGCAAAGAACCAATAACTCAGGGGGAGTTTCAACTAATCAACACTCTATCTCACATCATGACAACACTGATGCCACCTCATCTAGAGCTAATCTACCACCTCAAAGGAAATGGACCAAGAATCATCCCTTTGAACTAATCATTGGTGATGCAACATCTAAGGTGCAAACTAGAAAGGCTACTCAAGATGAATGTCTATACAATAGTTTTCTATCACAGGAGGAACCTAAGAGAGTGGAAGAAGCACTACTGGATCCAGATTGGATTGTAGCTATGCAAGAGGAGTTAAACCAATTTGAGAGGAACAAAGTGTGGAAGCTGGTACCCAAGCCAACGAACAAAAGTTCTATTGACACAAAATGGGTATTCAGAAACAAGATGGATGAAAATGGCATTGCCATAAGGAATAAAGCTAGATTGGTTGCCAAGGGCTACTCTCAACAAGAGGGAATAGATTTTGATGAGACATTTGCTCCTATTGCAAGACTTGAAGCCATCAGAATTTTTCTAGCCTATGCAGCCCATGCCAATCTCAAAGTCTATCAAATGGATGTCAAGAGTGCATTTCTGAATGGAGAATTGGAGGAAGAAGTCTATGTGAGTCAACCTTCAGGGTTTGAAGATCCAAGTTTTACAGACCATGTGTATTATCTGTTGAAAGCACTCTATGGACTAAAGCAAGAACCTAGAGCCTGGTATGAGACTTTGTCAAAATTTCTTCTAGATAATCACTTCACTAGAGGTACTGTTGACAAAACTCTTTTCTTTAGAAATGTTAATGGCTCTACAATACTTGTTCAAATTTATGTAGATGATATTATATTTGGTTCTACAGATGATAAACTTTGTAAAAACTTTGCTAATTTAATGCAAAGTAAATATGAAATGAGCATGATGGGAGAGCTAACTTATTTTTTTGGTTTACAAGTTAAACAAGTTAATGGTGGAATTTTTATTAGTCAAACTAAATATATTTATGATCTTTTAAAAAAGTTTGAATTAATGGAATGTTCATCCGCAAAAACTCCCATGGCCACTGCCACTAAGCTTGAATTAAACAAGGTTGAAAAGTCTGTGGACATTACAAGCTATAGAGGCATGGTTGGCTTACTTCTATATTTAACTGCTAGTAGACCTGATATAATATTCTCTACATGCCTTTGTGCTAGATTTCAAGCTGATCCTAGAGAATCTCACTTAGTTGCTATTAAAAGAATATTCAGATATCTCAACGGGACTCCAAATCTAGGAATTTGGTACCCTAGAGAGTCTGGTTTTGATCTAATTGGCTACTCAGATGCAGATTATGCAGGTTGCAAAATAGACAGGAAAAGTACAACCGGCACCTGTCAATTTCTAGGGAATAAGCTTGTGTCATGGTTCAGTAAGAAGCAAAATTCTGTTTCTACATCAACAGCTGAGGCTGAGTACATTGCTGCTGGTAGTTGCTGTGCTCAGATAATATGGATGAGGAATCAACTATTTGACTATGGGCTAAATGTTGACAAAATTCCAATATTCTGTGACAACACAAGTGCCATTACCATTACTGAAAATCCAGTGCAGCATTCAAGAACCAAGCACATTGACATCAAGTACCCCTTCATAAGGGAACATGTGATGAATGGTGCAGTAGAACTTCATTTTGTTTCAAGTGAAAAACAAATTACAGACATATTTACCAAGCCACTTGATGAATCAACATTCACAAGATTGGTAAGTAAGCTAGGTATGCTTAATTATTCCTAAATTTATGTCCTAATTATAATTTGTTATGTAGCCTGAAATGAATTTGTTGCAGGAACAAAGTTGGCTTTACGTAAAGTTTATTCTATCAATGGATATTTTCTATCCGTTGAAAGCCAAAGTTGTTCCATCAACGGATGTTCATTATCCGTTGAAAGACAAATACATTTCTGGAAATTTTATCCTTCAACGGATAAAACTGTGTTAATCTTCAACGGATGACCGTTTACCTCATCCGTTGAACTGTCACATCAGTTGATTTGAGTGGATCACAACCGTTGATTATATTTTCTTAACCGTTGATACATATATATATAGTTGTATGTATTTGTATTAAAGGCAGTTTTTAGAATACATACAAATTTTCTTTTATTCTCAAACGGCTGTAATTTACTTAAAATTATTGTTTAATAATTCTCTTTATATTTTAATTTGAGAAAGTATAAAAGCCCCTTTGAATTCTTATTTTTACTTTACGCTTTCTTGAAATTTCATAAGCTTTTACTTTCTTTCTCTCCCAAAACTCTCAACTTTTCTCTGCAACTTCTACCCACAACAATGGCACCAGTAATAAAGATAATGTCCCAATCTGGGTTTGTCTATGAGAAATTTTTTTTTACAGCTTTGGTAGAAAAGAATGAAGCCCACTCAGATTATCACAAGATAATGGATTTCATCAAGAACTGCAAACTGAGCTATGCAATGCTGGAAGCCCCAATGATTTACTGTGAGGTAGTTGAGGAGATTTGGACAACTGTTGAGTTCAACCCCACTGATATGACCATCTCCTTTTCTCTCAAAGGTTAGGATTACTGTATTAACTCTGATGATATACAGTCCTATTTTAAATTACCTGAAAACAATGCCATGACACCACACACTGATAATGATGTATCTAGCATGTTAGATTCCATAGGCTATTCCCTTGATTCTACTAGTGTAGGCAGTATTAAGAGAAAAGGCCTTAGAAAAGAGTGGAGTTTTCTTAGTGATGCCTTTATCAAGGTTTTCTCTAGGAAATTTAGTAATTTTGATGTAATAACTTCAGCTCTTGTTAATATGCTCTATATGTTGGTTTCTGATAGGTACTATAATTTTAGCAATTATGTTATGCTAGAATTAGGTACTAGGTTAGGTAACAAGGCTAATAGAACTCATAACATCTATTATGCTAGATTCTTTATGTTATTGGCTAACCATGTTGCTGAAGTTTGGTAATAAATAATGAGAGTAATAAGCTCAAGTGCTGGATACAAGAGAAGAGGGTCCTTGCAGACCTTTTAAGGATTGACCTCCACAATGAGGTGCCATTGGTATACTTACCAATAATGGCTGCACCTCAGGTAAGTAAGGTAAATACTTCTTCAACTCCTACTACTTCCAACCCTAACATTTCTTTGCCTTCAAGTGTGGCCATGGGATCTGTGTCAATGCCCCAACAGATTCCTACCAAGGCCACCAAACCTAAAGTTTCAAAATCCAAGTCAAAGAAAGCCATCTCTGTTGTCTCTCAAAAGACAACAGTTGTAACAACTACCAAAAACCCTGAGGGGAGTGAACAGGGTGTTAGTGGTGAGGGGAGGGGTGAACATAAAGAAAACCCCCAGAATAAGGTAGGAGAGGTGAGTGGTACCCAAGCTAGCCAAGCCACAGTTTCTCAAAAGACTGTGGTGGTTGAAAGGATTTAAACTCATCCCTAGTGGCACCCTCCCAAAAAGGTGTAGCTATTGAAAATAGTCCCCAACCAGGGACACAGAACAAAAGAGGGAGGGAGACTGAAGCCACACACTCACCTGTAAAAGCCTTCACAAGAAGAAAGAAGGTCAAAACCCTAGTTTCAATACTGGGTGCACACACTGCACGGATACAATCACTTGTATCTATGCCTTCACAAATTCAGCTTGATGTGACTCCAACAAATGAAGAGTCACATCCCCATTCTCTCAAAATTGACACACACCAACCACCAAATTCTCCATCACCATCTCTGGATGTGGACATGATTTTCACATCAATTCCTGATTCTCCCTCTTTACAACTCAGGGAAGAGCCCCACTCAAGTACTGGTGATCATCATCTTTTAGATGATTTGTTGGATCATCATCCAATTCTTTCAGACTTAGTTGAAGAATCTGTGTCACTTAATTTAAAATCAATCAACACAGATTCAACAATTATGTCACTTTCAATTTCTACTTCTTTTCCTTCTTCAACGGATATCCCTCATCCGTTGACAAGTGGTTGTTCTTCAATGGATAAACTTAACAGCAGTTATCCATTGATACCATCAGTTTCAACTTCAACGAATATTCTTTGTCCGTTGATGGTCTCTACATAAACAACTGAATTGACTCCAAGTGTAGAAGACATGGTTACTGTACAATCACTTCTAGGGCTGAGGGAAGGGAGTGAAAACTTGAGTGAGAGGCTGGGTTGCTCTGTAATAACCCCAAAATTTTTCAACTTTTTGTAACCCTTGTGAATAGTGTTTTAGCTGAATGAGAAAACTTTTCACGCCACACTATGTAGGGGTTCTGTTATGGATATTCTGGGATATTATTAGTACTCTATGAAGTATATAAGTGTATGTAAATATCGTCAGAATCCAATTCCGAACACTTTGGTTTTTCCCGGAAATCCACAAGATACGGAGAGAATTGAGTATAAGGTAACAGGATAAAAAGGATTTAAATTAAAGGATTATGATAGAGGATCATAAAAAGGAATATAATGTATTGAGAAAGGTTAAGGGAACCTAAGTAATAAGATCCCGGGTATGATCCTTCAAACGATAAACGAGAACGAAAGTTAAGCGAACCGTATAACAGATCAGCGGTCATTAGGCAAACGATTAGGAAGTTAATCAAAGGGATTAATGGGAATGATGTCATCCAACCAATAGAAAGAAGACAAGGAAGGAAGGATGACATCATGAGGATGAGGTAAGCATGACATGGGAAGGAAGGAGGTGTGGTTGAATAAGGACCACACAAATTCAAGGGCAAGGTGGTAATTTACTAAATCAAATACAAATCAAGCCAACCAAGCTAGCAAAATCATTTCATCAAAAATCAAAAACAACCAAGGCAATTGTTCTTCATCTTAGCTCTCGGCTTTTACATTTTTAAAAGGCAAGATTTTTTCAAAATCAAGATCCAAGCATCCTAAATTGGTAAGAAAATTCCCTAATCATCTTTATGCTTAGTTATGGCTATATCATGAGTTTAAGCCATTAATTCTTTCTCTAACTTCTTCATTTAATCAAAGAAGAAGACAATGAATAGTGTTTTCAAGTTTTTAACTTGAACTTTTTCTTGTTTTTCTTGAAGATCCAAGCTTTCCTAAGGCTTCTCAAAGCTTCTTAAGGCTTCCTAGCTCCACCCACCACTTCAAGGAAGGTATACCATTTCCAAACCCTAGGTTCATATATATTATAAGGTGATTTTGAGTAGTGGGTTGATATTGTATCTTGTTGTTATGATTTAGAGTTTGAGATTTGGTATGGTAGTGAATGGAATGGTAATTATTGTGGTTTTGATTTAAAAGAACTTAAGAATGATTAAAGTTAAGTTTAAGCATAAGTATGAAAGATTAAATTGAATTGGTTGGGGTGGTTATGATGTGATAAGGATGGAGGATGGTTGTATGTTGGATTTGAGGTTGATTTGGGTTGTTTGTGAATGGGTTAAAATTTGGAAATCACGTAAACATAGCCGTCGTAACGTCCAATTTTCTTTGGACTGTTTTTGTGCATAGCATTAGGACCCGAGAACCCCCTGCTAGATTGTGACCACTGCCATGTTTAGATAGCTCATATTACGAGCTTCGTTTTGATATGTAGTTCGTTCGATTCCGATTTACGGTTTAGGAGAAACGACCGTTTCAAGTAACGGCGTTTCGCGAACGAAACTTTTTCCCTCGCCTTACTTTGGAATGTAGGTTAAAGACCAAAAAGGGTTATTTAATGTGTGAAACATTTATGGTAAGTGTGTTAGGCAGTTGGTAAGTCATTCGCGAAGGAATCGCTTTAAAACTCGTAAAGGTTAAATTATTAAAAATGGTGGAGCCGAGGGTACCCGAGTGACTTAAGCGAATCGGTGAGCGCAAAACTAGCATTAGAGTCTAAGTTAGTTAAATCATAGATTTACAAGTGATTTTGGTTTAATTCCAACTTACTTGTTGTTTATAGGTTATCAGACACGTCCCGAGCCTTTCTCACCCCCAAGTCGCTCAGGCAAGTATTCTATCCGTTATACTGTTGTTGTGATGAATACACTTGTATATGCATTATCTTGCGATAGATGCATGTTGGTTATTTAGCAAATTCTTGCGATATATTGTAGCATGTGATATGGTATATATGCATGCCTGTTTCATATTCTTGAAATATATATCTGTTGGTTCAGTTGATAATACCTATGCTAGAGGATAGCGGTAACTTGCATATACCCTTAGTATAGGGACCCAAAAGGTGAAAATATTTTCTAAAACCGGGAGTCGAGGATCCCGAGTAATCTTGTATATATGGATATGGATATATATATATATATATATATATATATATATATATATTTATATATATATATGGTTATAGTTTTCCAAACTATAAATCGAATAAGGTTTATTCGATAACTTTAACTTTATTTTATTATTGAATATTATTTCGAATATTATTCGAAGGCGTATGACTTTTTATATTATTTATTGAATATTATTTGAATATTCATTTGAGGATGTATGACTCCTTTATTTTATTTAATGAATATTATTTATAATATTCATTCGAGGTATTATGACTCAGCTTATTTTATTTATTGAATATTATTTGAATATTCATTTGAGGATGTATGACTCCTTTATTTTATTTAATGAATATTATTTATAATATTCATTCGAGGTATTATGACTCAGCTTATTTTATTTATTGAATATTATTTGAATATTCATTTGAGGATCTATGACTCCGATTATTTGCTGAAATATATTCTTTATTTTATTAAAGAATAAGATGTCAATAATCAAACTTATTTTCGATTATTCAAATAAAGATAATACTTTCATATAAGTATATCTTTGGTTATTTAATACTCGTTTCAAGTATAAATTTTAATACTTCTACTTCAATTATTTTTATAAAGATTATTCTTTATGGGAATATTATTTAATTAATAATATTCAGATATTTTCTAATATTCTGGGGACTGATTTACTTCATTAAATCAGCCTTACTCCAAACACTCTTTAAAGTGTTTTCGAGTCTTCAAAATGATTTTTAAAAAGTCAGAGCGGATCCCAAAACTCATTTTTATATTTAAGATCTTCCTTTTAAAGGGGATTTAAATACTCGCTCAAAACCTGGGGAATCCGGCTCTGTGGTGTATTTTATATTCGCAACGAGGTTGCAGATTTGGTAAATGAATTGATTACTTGCCCAACGTTCGGGAAGTAAGCCCATCTCATTGAGTCGACATAAGCGACAGGCCGGGGTACGGTCTATTATTGTGTAAGTGGCTGGGTGGCAGTCCATCAACGCGTGAGGGACCGGGGTACGGTCGAGCGCGAGGTCCTAATGCGGCCAGGGTGATGACCGGTGAGGAATTCATCCATCTACAGTAGAAAAGGTTACTTATTGGTATCTTTGCCTGATCAGCGAGATATCGGGTTTATGCCAAAATTCTTTTCCTTTCCAAAATTCATTGGATGTTTCAAACTCTGTTCATACTTTACATAACAGAGGTTTCAGGAAATGTTTAAAGGGATATATATATGTGGATATATATATACCGGGACTAAATAAAGTATCTCATAACTTTTTCATTCAATAATCTTTCAAAGATTGAATCTATTCAAGTCTTAACTTGTGGTCTCATCTATGGGATGTTTTCTTAAAACCTATAATACTTTGAACGGTGGCAGTTCAAGTAGCTTTATATAAGATATAAGTGTGGTGAAGTATTGGTAACTTCATTCCTTGTTTTTACTTATATCTAGTAAGTAATTATCTTACGCATGATAGAGATTCTAGTAAGTATCCATTTAGATACTTATATTATTGTTATCACTATGTATTATCTTGCGAGCTGTAAGGCTCACTCTTGCTTTATTTCTTCATCACACAACAACAGTTAGGAGAGATGGCCAGACTCCAGCAGACCCAGCGCAAGCGCGTGGGAAGCGTCCCGCGTCTTCCCGCTGATGTTGTAGCTGCTATAGCTGCAGAGGTAGATCCATTGTAGTTTAGACCATCTACTTTTGAGAATCAAATTATGTATAATTATAACTTGTGGCAGATAATGACAATTAACTGTAAATTATCAAGTAATCGTTTTGGGTTGTAATAATTTTAAATTGTGGATTCAAAGACTTGTACTTATTTCAATTTCATCTCTGAGACTATAACGGGTTGTGGTGTGTGTTAGTGTGGGGTCACAGTATGAGGTTATTTATTATTAATTAAGTGAAGTGATATTGTGGAAAGAAAGACCGTGACAACCCGGATCCCCGACCCCGGATCTGGGGGTGTTACAGAAATGGTATCAGAGCTAAGCGTTATAAACCTCAGAGATGATGCGACGATATAATAACAAACTAACAAAGATAATAAGAACTCTTGCCAAGTTCATGGTCGGACTACTTAAAGTAGTGCTGACAGTTAAAACCCTTACGGGAACCCTTATAAGCCATTTACCCCACTTCCCTCCACATTTCATCAAGTGGTCATGCTAGAGACATAAACAGTCATGGATAATTATGAGATGAGAGCCTTCCGAATGGGCTAAGAGAGAGTGCCTATAATTATTATTCTCCTTTGTTTTATTAATTGAAGAAATAATTGGAAAATAAAACAGCAAGTACAAAAATGAGTAATAACCCCCAGTAGAGGCTGGTACGATTCAATTCAACATTTTGTTCGTTCGGGTTTGATTGTGTCATAGCTCTATAATTCGGATTAGGTTTATCGTTGGATGAACTGCATTGCTGATATTGACCCCAAAAAAGAAACGGTAGGTACAGCTAGGCCGTGAACAGCCAACCATCGCACAGTATCATGATAGTAACTTAGCTCGTTTAATGTGTAAGCGCCTGAGATGGAGGACCCCGAGATGTTCGAGCGTGAGCATGATGAGGCATTGCTAGATGTTGAGGATCAGGAGGAGCCTGAGATGGAGGAGGATGAGGAGGACCCCTCAGAGGAGCCTGAGACGGAGGTCATTGCTATTTCAGATGAGGAGGACCCCTCAGAGGAGTCAGAGACAGAGGTTATTGCTATTCCAGATGAGGAGGACCCGGATGAGGTCCCAGTAGCTGAGGAGCGTGTTGGACCTATGGTAGTGTATGCTGGTATCCCTTTACCCACACTTCCGGTGGTCAGAGCCCCTACCCCTCCACCACTATCTTGGATTCCTGATGATGACAGCTCAGAGACCCATACTTCTGAGCCTAGGCAGACCGAGGAGGCACCCTCAGCGGCTCCAGATTCACCACCTCTTGACCCTGCCCAGAGGCAGTCTTCGTTAGCTCATGGATATGTTCAGGATGTTTTGAGGACCCGAGTGGCTGTTGCCGAGGCCCGACTGGATGAGGCCAGGAGGGAGTTGGATGCAGAGAGGGCGGGTAGGCGTACCGGAGCTTATGAGACCAGGGCTTCTATACCCCGATCCTTGAGGAGGGAGCTTACGGGGATAGAGCTCACGTCCCGAGCGAGACTCAGATCTCTCCAGGGGGACAGGCATGGTAGGATCTCCAGGCGGCAGGCCGACTATATCTTCCGTCGTGCGATGGAAAGGGTTTGGGAGCTGACCCGTTCCGGTGTGTGATTCAGGATTGATGATGGAATAGTCTAGTTGTCTAGTTAGCCGAGGCCTTAGTAAGAGCCAATTTTTCGGGATAGTTGACTTGTATATAGCATCCCTTTTTCTGACTAGACATATAGACTCTTGTGTATCACTTTTGGGACAGATGACTGTAGCACTGTTGTACTTTTGACCAGATCAAACTATGTATTCTCGCATTATGTATATATTTGTTTCCTTTCAGTTCAGTTCCATAGTGACGGGATCACTGTTTTATTATTATTATTACTGCACTTCGTATTAGAACTTTCTTAAAATAATAGAACTGCGTTATACGTTCTCCCCATTATAAGAGCTGTGCAAGGCACAATGTTGTATATGATTGTGACCTAACGTTGAATTTTCCCAATAATTGTTTTTATTATTATCAGAATCATGCCGCCAAGAAAGATTGGAACTAGGGCGAACCCTGGGTCTGAGGACCAGGAAAGCCATAATCAGGACAATAGAAACCAAGAACACAGTGAAGAGGAAGATGAGGATTATGTGGAACAGGATGACTCCCTGTATGAAGAAGAAGAGGAAACATATGATGTTGAGGGATTTGAGATAGAGGCTGAAGAAGGAGAAACCGAGGTTGAGCAACCAGTACCAAACCCAGGCATGGATCCCATGGGTCAGTTTATGCAACTCCTAAGGCAGAATTTAGAACGTCAACCCAACCCACCCCCTCAAGGAAGTAACAATGCAGTGGCAAACTCTTTCAGGGCTTTTAAGTCCCTTAAGCCCCCTGAGTTCCACGGATCAGCCGACCCAGTTGAGGCAAGGGCATGGTTAAAGGAAATGGAGAAATCTTTTGAGATTTTGAGTATCGATGAGGCACAGAAAACTGTATTTGCTACCTACCTTCTGAAAGGAGAAGCTAACTACTGGTGGGAGGCCAAGAAAAACATGGAGACAGATGCTATGATAACCTGGGAGAGATTTAGTCAGTTGTTTCTGGGAAAGTATTTCCCGAGGTTTATGGAAAACCAGATGGAGCTCAAGTTCTTGGAGCTAAAGCAGAATAACTTGTCTGTAGCAGAGTACGAAGCGAAATTTACTGAGTTATCAAGGTTTGTGCCGGAGTTTGTGAGCACCGAGGAAAAGAAAGCTAGGAGGTTTCAGCAGGGACTGAAACCATGGATTCAGAATAGGGTGGCAATCCTTGAGCTTACGGACTATGCCACTCTGGTGCAAAAGGCAACGATTGTAGAAGTTGGAAGTGAACAGATGCAGAAGGAAAGAGAGGAGAAAGGAATAAAGAGGAAAATCATGAGCATGGGTGGAGGTTCCGCAGGAAGGAGCTTCCCAACTAGATTTAATCGAGGAGCAGTGTCCCTACCAGGAAGGAACACTGGGTTTAAGCGACCAATGAGTGTGAGTGTGAGCCAGGGCGGTCAGAAGTCAAGAACGTCCTATTCCAACCAATCTCGACCCCCATTGCCAGCCTGTAACATATGTGGAAGGAATCACACTGGGGAGTGTAAAGGAAGGCCAGTAACCTGTTTTAAGTGCGGTCGGGAGGGCCACTATTCAAATAAGTGCCCATCATTAACCCCTGCCGTCGTTCCACCCACCAATTGTCATCAGTGTGGACGCTCGGGTCATTGGAAGAAGGAATGCCCAATGAACAAACCAGCAGCTTCGGGAGCAAGCAGGGCTGCTTCTAATAAGCCACCTACTGCGAGGACTTTCAACATGACAGTCCAGGATGCTATGAAAGATTCATATGTGATAGCAGGTACCCTTTCTCTAAATTCAGTCAGTGCAAATGTTTTATTTGATTCGGGAGCAACTAAATCTTTTATATCAAAGGACTTTGCGCGTAAGTTAAGACTTAAGGCTAAACCCTTGATAGAACCCTTACAAGTAGAAATAGCCAATCATGAAATTATTCCTGTTAACCAGATTCACCCCGCCTGTGAGATAGGCATAGGGGAGCAATCTTTCAGTGTTGATCTGATTCCTTTTAAATTAGGGGAGTTTGATGTGATTTTGGGGATGGACTGGCTATCTAGCAACGATGCTCAGATAGACTGTAAAGGGAAGAAAGTTAAGTTAAATATCCCCGGGAAGAAAGAAGTTATATTTAGAGGAAAGAGGCAGACGCAGAAATTTTTGACCGTGGCTCAGGCCAAAAGGATGCTACGAAAAGGAAGTAAGGCCTACCTAGCCTATGTGGTGGACACACAGAAGGAGGTGCCCAGCTTACAAGATATTCCAGTAGTCAACGAATTTGAAGATGTATTCCCCCAAGACCTTCCGGGATTACCACCCGATAGAGTGATTGAATTTGCTATTGAGTTGGCCCCAGGGACGACGCCAGTTTCAAAAGCACCTTACCGGTTAGCCCCGTTAGAAATGAAGGAATTAGCTATCCAATTGCAGGAACTCTTGGATAAGGGTATGATAAGACCCAGTGTGTCTCCGTGGGGAGCACCAGTTTTATTTGTTAAAAAGAAAGATGGGAGCATGAGGTTGTGCATAGACTATCGAGAGTTGAACAAGCTAACCATAAAGAACAGGTACCCATTACCTAGAATAGACGATCTGTTCGACCAGCTAAAGGATGCTGTTTATTTTTCCAAGATCGACCTGAGAACTGGATATCACCAACTAAAGATTAAACCTGAAGATATTTCCAAGACAGCGTTCCGTACCAGGTATGGGCATTATGAGTTCTTGGTAATGTCCTTTGGACTAACCAACGCCCCAACGGCTTTCATGGATTTAATGAATAGAGTATTTAAGAAGTACTTGGACAAGTGTGTGATAGTTTTTATCGATGATATTTTGATCTACTCAAGGACTGAGGCAGAACATGCAGAGCATTTGAGGATAGCTCTAGGAATACTCAGAGAGGAGCAGTTATATGCCAAATTCTCGAAGTGTGAATTCTGGCGGAATGAAGTACAGTTTTTAGGACATGTGATCAATAAAGAAGGAGTATTGGTCGACCCCTCCAAGATAGAGGCGGTCTCAAATTGGGAAAGGCCAACCACACCCACAGAGGTAAGGAGTTTCATAGGATTGGCCGGCTACTATCGTAGATTTGTACAGGACTTTGCGAAGATCGCAGCCCCTTTGACACGACTTACTCGTAAGACAGAGAAGTTTGAATGGACGGAGAAATGCGAGAACAGTTTTCAGGAATTAAAGAAAAGGTTGATAACGGCTCCGGTATTGGCATTGCCGGATGGAAAAGGAGATTTTGTGATATATAGTGACGCGTCGCACAAAGGATTAGGGTGTGTGCTTATGCAGCACGGTAAAGTTATTGCGTATGCGTCGAGACAATTGAAGGAATACGAGGTTAGATATCCTACTCATGACCTTGAGCTCGCAGCAATAGTATTTGCTTTAAAAATTTGGAGGCACTACTTGTATGGAGAGAAGTGCGAGATTTTCACAGACCATAAGAGCCTCAAGTACATATTTACGCAGAAAGAGCTCAACATGCGCCAGAGGAGATGGTTAGAACTAATCAAGGACTACGATTGTGAGATTCTCTATCATCCAGGGAAAACCAATGTGGTGGCTGATGCCCTTAGTAGAAAGGAAAGACTCAGAATGATAACGACTTCGGAAGAGTTGATAAGGGATTTTGAGAAAATGGAAATAGAGGTAAAGGTAACCGGAACCGGAACTGAAAAGCTTTTTGAGATCTCAATGCAGCCAGAATTATTGGAAAAGATCAGATTGTGCCAAGAGAAAATAATGAATGAAGACAGAAAGTCAATGACTGGAGAGGAGATCCATACTGAGAAAGATGATAAAGGGATAATGAGGTATTCCTACCGAATTTGGGTTCCGAATGTTCAAGAACTTAAAGATGAGATTTTGGATGAAAGCCATAGTTCAAGGTATTCCATTCACCCAGGAAGTACCAAGATGTATAGGGATTTGAAGGAATATTATTGGTGGCCCAACATGAAGAGGGACGTAGCAGAATGGGTAAACAAGTGTTTGACTTGCCAAAGAGTAAAGGCAGAGCACCAGAGACCCAGTGGACTTTTACGACCCCTGGAGATTCCCGAATGGAAATGGGAACAGATAGCGATGGATTTTGTTGTAGGCTTGCCAAGGACGAAAGCCAATCACGACGCCATTTGGGTAATTATAGACCGACTGACAAAGTCAGCTCATTTCATTCCTATCAATGAGAGATACACAGTCGATAGACTGGTGGACATTTACCTTAAGGAAATAGTGACACGACATGGAGTCCCAGCGTCCATTGTCTCAGACCGAGACCCTAGGTTCAACTCCAGATTTTGGAGGAGCTTTCAGGAGTGTGCGGGGACTAAGTTAAATATGAGTACCGCGTACCATCCCCAAACGGATGGACAGAGTGAAAGGACCATCCAGACACTAGAGGATATGTTGAGAGTCTGTGCAATAGACCTTAAAGGAAGTTGGGATGATCACTTGCCGTTGATCGAGTTTTCTTATAACAATAGCTTTCATGCTAGCATCGGAATGCCGCCTTATGAGGCCCTGTACGGAAGAAGGTGTCGATCTCCCTTATACTGGGATGAAGTAGGAGAGCGGAAGATGCTCGGACCCGAAGTGGTCCAAAGGACCAAAGATATAGTGGATCTTATCAGAGGGCGACTTGTAGCAGCCCAAGACAGACAAAAGAAATATGCAGACCTAGCCCGAAAGGACAAGGAATATGAAGTAGGGGACTTAGTACTGCTGAAAGTATCCCCTTGGAAGGGATTAATGAGGTTTGGAAAGAAAGGAAAACTAAGCCCAAGATATATTGGACCTTTTGAGATATTAAGACGGATTGGAAAGTTAGCTTACGAGCTAGCCCTACCCCCTAATTTGCAACAAGTTCATAATGTGTTCCATGTGTCAATGCTAAGGAGGTATCATCGGGATGCCAGGCACATAGTGGAGTATGAGCAGGTGGATATGCAGCCGGATCTAACTTACGTGGAGAAGCCAGTAAGGATTATGGATAAGAAGGAGCAGGTGCTTCGGAACAAAGTGATCAAGCTAGTCAGAGTACTATGGCAGAATCATAATGTGGAAGAATCAACTTGGGAACTAGAGAGCACAATGCTAGAAAAGTACCCCCATTTGTTTTCTGTTTGATTCCGGGACGGAATCCTTTTAAGGAGGGGAGACTGTAATAACCCCAAAATTTTTCAACTTTTTGTAACCCTTGTGAATAGTGTTTTAGCTGAATGAGAAAACTTTTCACGCCACACTATGTAGGGGTTCTGTTATGGATATTCTGGGATATTATTAGTACTCTATGAAGTATATAAGTGTATGTAAATATCGTCAGAATCCAATTCCGAACACTTTGGTTTTTCCCGGAAATCCACAAGATACGGAGAGAATTGAGTATAAGGTAACAGGATAAAAAGGATTTAAATTAAAGGATTATGATAGAGGATCATAAAAAGGAATATAATGTATTGAGAAAGGTTAAGGGAACCTAAGTAATAAGATCCCGGGTATGATCCTTCAAACGATAAACGAGAACGAAAGTTAAGCGAACCGTATAACAGATCATCGGTCATTAGGCAAACGATTAGGAAGTTAATCAAAGGGATTAATGGGAATGATGTCATCCAACCAATAGAAAGAAGACAAGGAAGGAAGGATGACATCATGAGGATGAGGTAAGCATGACATGGGAAGGAAGGAGGTGTGGTTGAATAAGGACCACACAAATTCAAGGGCAAGGTGGTAATTTACTAAATCAAATACAAATCAAGCCAACCAAGCTAGCAAAATCATTTCATCAAAAATCAAAAACAACCAAGGCAATTGTTCTTCATCTTAGCTCTCGGCTTTTACATTTTTAAAAGGCAAGATTTTTTCAAAATCAAGATCCAAGCATCCTAAATTGGTAAGAAAATTCCCTAATCATCTTTATGCTTAGTTATGGCTATATCATGAGTTTAAGCCATTAATTCTTTCTCTAACTTCTTCATTTAATCAAAGAAGAAGACAATGAATAGTGTTTTCAAGTTTTTAACTTGAACTTTTTCTTGTTTTTCTTGAAGATCCAAGCTTTCCTAAGGCTTCTCAAAGCTTCTTAAGGCTTCCTAGCTCCACCCACCACTTCAAGGAAGGTATACCATTTCCAAACCCTAGGTTCATATATATTATAAGGTGATTTTGAGTAGTGGGTTGATATTGTATCTTGTTGTTATGATTTAGAGTTTGAGATTTGGTATGGTAGTGAATGGAATGGTAATTATTGTGGTTTTGATTTAAAAGAACTTAAGAATGATTAAAGTTAAGTTTAAGCATAAGTATGAAAGATTAAATTGAATTGGTTGGGGTGGTTATGATGTGATAAGGATGGAGGATGGTTGTATGTTGGATTTGAGGTTGATTTGGGTTGTTTGTGAATGGGTTAAAATTTGGAAATCACGTAAACATAGCCGTCGTAACGTCCGATTTTCTTTGGACTGTTTTTGTGCATAGCATTAGGACTCGAGAACCCCCTGCTAGATTGTGACCACTGCCATGTTTAGATAGCTCATATTACGAGCTTCGTTTTGATATGTAGTTCGTTCGATTCCGATTTACGGTTTAGGAGAAACGACCGTTTCAAGTAACGGCGTTTCGCGAACGAAACTTTTTCCCTCGCCTTACTTTGGAATGTAGGTTAAAGACCAAAAAGGGTTATTTAATGTGTGAAACATTTATGGTAAGTGTGTTAGGCAGTTGGTAAGTCATTCGCGAAGGAATCGCTTTAAAACTCGTAAAGGTTAAATTATTAAAAATGGTGGAGCCGAGGGTACCCGAGTGACTTAAGCGAATCGGTGAGCGCAAAACTAGCATTAGAGTCTAAGTTAGTTAAATCATAGATTTACAAGTGATTTTGGTTTAATTCCAACTTACTTGTTGTTTATAGGTTATCAGACTCGTCCCGAGCCTTTCTCACCCCCAAGTCGCTCAGGCAAGTATTCTATCCGTTATACTGTTGTTGTGATGAATACACTTGTATATGCATTATCTTGCGTTAGATGCATGTTGGTTATTTAGCAAATTCTTGCGATATATTGTTGCATGTGATATGGTATATATGCATGCCTGTTTCATATTCTTGAAATATATATCTGTTGGTTCAGTTGATAATACCTATGCTAGAGGATAGCGGTAACTTGCATATACCCTTAGTATAGGGACCCAAAAGGTGAAAATATTTTCTAAAACCGGGAGTCGAGGATCCCGAGTAATCTTGTATATATGGATATGGATATATATATATATATATATATTTATATATATATATATGGTTATAGTTTTCCAAACTATAAATCGAATAAGGTTTATTCGATAACTTTAACTTTATTTTATTATTGAATATTATTTCGAATATTATTCGAAGGCGTATGACTTTTTATATTATTTATTGAATATTATTTGAATATTCATTTGAGGATGTATGACTCCTTTATTTTATTTAATGAATATTATTTATAATATTCATTCGAGGTATTATGACTCAGCTTATTTTATTTATTGAATATTATTTGAATATTCATTTGAGGATGTATGACTCCTTTATTTTATTTAATGAATATTATTTATAATATTCATTCGAGGTATTATGACTCAGCTTATTTTATTTATTGAATATTATTTGAATATTCATTTGAGGATCTATGACTCCGATTATTTGCTGAAATATATTCTTTATTTTATTAAAGAATAAGATGTCAATAATCAAACTTATTTTCGATTATTCAAATAAAGATAATACTTTCATATAAGTATATCTTTGGTTATTTAATACTCGTTTCAAGTATAAATTTTAATACTTCTACTTCAATTATTTTTATAAAGATTATTCTTTATGGGAATATTATTTAATTAATAATATTCAGATATTTTCTAATATTCTGGGGACTGATTTACTTCATTAAATCAGCCTTACTCCAAACACTCTTTAAAGTGTTTTCGAGTCTTCAAAATGATTTTTAAAAAGTCAGAGCGGATCCCAAAACTCATTTTTATATTTAAGATCTTCCTTTTAAAGGGGATTTAAATACTCGCTCAAAACCTGGGGAATCCGGCTCTGTGGTGTATTTTATATTCTCAACGAGGTTGCAGATTTGGTAAATGAATTGATTACTTGCCCAACGTTCGGGAAGTAAGCCCATCTCATTGAGTCGACATAAGCGACAGGCCGGGGTACGGTCTATTATTGTGTAAGTGGCTGGGTGGCAGTCCATCAACGCGTGAGGGACCGGGGTACGGTCGAGCGCGAGGTCCTAATGCGGCCAGGGTGATGACCGGTGAGGAATTCATCCATCTACAGTAGAAAAGGTTACTTATTGGTATCTTTGCCTGATCAGCGAGATATCGGGTTTATGCCAAAATTCTTTTCCTTTCCAAAATTCATTGGATGTTTCAAACTCTGTTCATACTTTACATAACAGAGGTTTCAGGAAATGTTTAAAGGGATATATATATGTGGATATATATATACCGGGACTAAATAAAGTATCTCATAACTTTTTCATTCAATAATCTTTCAAAGATTGAATCTATTCAAGTCTTAACTTGTGGTCTCATCTATGGGATGTTTTCTTAAAACCTATAATACTTTGAACGGTGGCAGTTCAAGTAGCTTTATATAAGATATAAGTGTGGTGAAGTATTGGTAACTTCATTCCTTGTTTTTACTTATATCTAGTAAGTAATTATCTTACGCATGATAGAGATTCTAGTAAGTATCCATTTAGATACTTATATTATTGTTATCACTATGTATTATCTTGCGAGCTGTAAGGCTCACTCTTGCTTTATTTCTTCATCACACAACAACAGTTAGGAGAGATGGCCAGACTCCAGCAGACCCAGCGCAAGCGCGTGGGAAGCGTCCCGCGTCTTCCCGCTGATGTTGTAGCTGCTATAGCTGCAGAGGTAGATCCATTGTAGTTTAGACCATCTACTTTTGAGAATCAAATTATGTATAATTATAACTTGTGGCAGATAATGGCAATTAACTGTAAATTATCAAGTAATCGTTTTGGGTTGTAATAATTTTAAATTGTGGATTCAAAGACTTGTACTTATTTCAATTTCATCTCTGAGACTATAACGGGTTGTGGTGTGTGTTAGTGTGGGGTCACAGTATGAGGTTATTTATTATTAATTAAGTGAAGTGATATTGTGGAAAGAAAGACCGTGACAACCCGGATCCCCGACCCCGGATCTGGGGGTGTTACATGCTCTCAGGCAAAAGGAGAGCTTGAGAGTCTAAATATGCATGCTATTTCTTCCAGCATGGCAAAAGAAAGTGAGAGGAGTACCACCTTAGTAGGTGAAGGTGAGGGTGTGAAGAGTGTGAGCCAGGGGGAGCCCCTTATGCAAGAAAAGAGAGAAATTGAGAGAAAAGCAGGTACAGGAGATATAAGGGTGGATCCAGCCATTGCTAGTGAGTCACTGATTGTGGATGATGCTGACAAGGAAAGACAATTTCAGCAATATTACAAAGCTGTAATTGATAACATTTCCTTGGATGCTAACACTTTTACTCATCCTGTGTCAGCCTATCAACTGTTGGCCACTCAGGGCAATGAGGAGGCAGAAAAGACTTTAAACCTAGTACATACTTCAGAATCTATACAGAGGGACAAAGCTACTGTCAATATGATGCCTTCTACAGCTGGAGAGCCATCTGAAGAATTTGGAGTAAATTATAATGATGATGACTCTAGTTCTTTTGATGGAAGCATGAACTTAGGGGGAGATGAAGGCCCAAGTTCTATTCCAGAGTTACCTGAATGGGCATTGACAAAGGAGTCTACACCAGGGCATTTCAATGTATCCTTAGTCAAACAAGTCATGGCTATCCAAAAGGCAATTCAGGAAACTTCCAATGCTGGTACCAAGGCCATTCTCCAAGCCCATTTAGATTCTCTACATCTCATGAAGCTACAAAAATTAAGACAGAATCTAAGTGTGGATGAACTCAAAAAGGATATAGCTGATTTAAAGTCCTACAATACTGAGAAGCTGGATGCAATCATGCCCTTTGGTACCATACATGAACTGTTACTGAGACTGAGAAGAGAATCAGATGCTGAAAAGAAGATGGCCAAATTAGAGGAAAGAGTTCAAGTTATTGAAAACTCTATGGTGACCATTCTTCAAAATCAACAGTCTCAGACTAGTCTTATAGTACAACTGGCTAAAGCACAGGCTTGACCCCTCTCCTTGATGATAACAAAAAGGGGGAGAATAAAGGGGAAGGGGAGCCATCTACACACATTCAAATATCAAAAGTACTAGTTCCTGCCATCACCACTTCTCCAACACTTCAAATCAAAGGAAAGCTTGATGGAATTGATCTAATCCAGCTAGCAGCAGCTGAGATGAAGGTGAAAGAGCAAATGAAGAAAATTGATGAAAGGATGCAACAAGTGTTTGGTTCTACAACTGCAAAATCCCTATCTGTGAAACATAACACAAAAGTTGAGCCAATCATTATGGAGCACAAGCTAGTAAGGAGGAATAAGGTTGGAGAAACCTCTTCAAGGAACCTGAAGCCCATGGTACTTAGGCCAACCACTAGATTCAACAAGGCCTCTACAAAGAACCTTCTAACTCCTGCTCAGCTAAAAGAAGTGGATTTTCCTCTTCCAAAGCCTGATGAAGACAAAGTTTTGGGTGGTAATATCATAAAGCACAAAGAGACCAAGGATGTAGTGGAAAGAATAAATATGGCTATTATCTATAGAGAGGGAAAGAGTATCTGTGTGATTCAAAGACATCCCAAATTCTCAATAGCCAAGAGGGACGAGACCATGAGGCTAAAGGAAGAAGCTAAAAAGCTGAAGGCTGACAAAAGAGCACAAGCAAAGCTTGAAAAATAGCTAAAGTCAAGTCTAATTGAAGAAAAGAAGAAGATTGAAGACAAGAGTGAAGGAAACAAGACTGAAAGCATAAATGGGGATATGGGGAATATGGTTGGTGAAAGTGTGGAAGAAGAAAGTGAGGAAAAAAAGAAATGGCAGAAGGGTAACAGAAAGAAGGTTAGGGCAAAAAGGAAGAGTGAAGATGACACTGAAGTAATTCAATCAAAATCCAAACCACAACCTTCTATTCCTGAACCTTTTGTTACTGATCCCAGTATAAATATCCATGGTGAACCAATCATCCCTAAAGAGGAACCTATTGATTGGGACACCATCAAATTGCCTACCTTCTTAACTACTTCTCCACCACCAAAGGAACTGAAAAGAAAATCCAAATCCATACCTCCCCCAACCTCAAGTAAATTCACTCAAAAACATAAACCTAAGCCTAAGCCACAAGCCTCAAAGGATGATTATGTTCACATTTGTGACATAAAAGAATATACAGATATTGAACTCTGCCTGGATGAGCTGGAGGAAGTAAGGGGAATAAATGCCTATGGACAGCTACCAGAAAGGCTAGTGTTCAAGTATAAAGGAAGTGTGGAAAAGACTTGGCCTCTTCAAAGAATTCTAAATGAAGGTTATTCTACCTTGATTAGAGTTTACTCAGCTATAAAAAGGGATACTGGTTTTACCAGGACTGCCAAGACTGAGATTCTCAACAAGATTGCCAGCATAAGGAAGACTTGGTGGGAGTCAAATTCCTTGCCTAGAACATTACTCATCCCAGAGCATGGAACTACAATTCATAAATCACCTCATTGGTTGATGGAGTTCAGAGACAATAAAGGTGTCAGAAGATTTTTCAGACTTGAAGATCAGCTTAAGATTTCCAGTAATGAAACTCTCAAGGACATGCAATCTAAGTTGGATATCAGTGATGAAGATGAAGCTGAATTCTACAGACAACTCCAACTCCAAGTAGAGGCAAATGACAGGAGGCTAGGGAAGAAAACAAGGGAACAAAGGAAAAGAAAATGATTTGCTCATGCTAAAGGAGCACCCTTGGAAACACTGTAAATCTTTAACTCTATCTCAGTACATACACTTTTGCAGCACTTTTCAATTTCTACTTAGTTTCAACTCATATATTTGTTAAGTATTTTGTTATCATCAAGATAACCCTGAATTTATGCCTACAGTTCTAGTAGACATAAATAGGGGGAGATTGTTAGGAATATATGTGTATTAGTTTGATGATAAGTTAAATAAAACACTTAAGTAAAAATCTAGTGTTTGTAGCCTCAACGGATAAGACCACTTCGGCTATCCATTGATGGAGCAGCTTTACTTAAAAATAAGTTTAGTATTATAGCACATTTCAGTCTTTGTAAATGAGTTATAATTCTGAGAAGTTGTAGGAAATTATGAGTCATGTTGACTACTAGTGGATATGCAAATAGGAGGGCTAATTTTAAATATTTCATGCCTTGTAATTTTGTATAAATGAATTAGTATCAACTGGTAAATTAAAGACCTTTAACGGATGAGAAATAAAGCCTCAACGGATGTCTCTAAAGCTTCAACGGATAACATCCATCAACAGATGAGTGCATCAACGGATAAAGCTTCAACTGCTAAAGCTTCAATGGATAAGAGCATCAATGGATTCTCAGTTCCATAGTAGTTGATAGTGATAATTCATAAGCTGACAGAGGCACATGGGTTGACTGAGATAATTAGAATGTGGTAGCCTCTTGGAGGAATCAAGAAAAAGCAGTATTTCCATTCTGGTGCAAACAAAGAAGTATTCAAAGATTCACAGATTATCTTAGATTGCATTGGATAGAGAAATGAAGAAGAAACATGTGAATGACTATTTTATAATTGTATTTTATCTTTGTCTTCACTTGAAAAACTTGGTGATATATAAACCAAGTTGCAGCTAGTAATTAGGAGTGAATTTTCAAGAGCTGTTTAGAAAAATTCAGAGAGAAAATCATCTAGTTTGTACTAGGAAGCAGCTATGAACAATTCTTTATATCACAGATTTTCTGAAATACACATCTCTGGTGGAATAACAAATCCACTAAAAAAGTTTTTAAAGCCTTTGTGTCATTTGCATTTGTGTTTTGAATATACATCTGTCTGCACTTGCTTAAAGCAATTCACATATATCTGTTCATCATACACTTAGCTTTTGAAACTGCTCAAAACTTGAAAAAGTTTTGAGATTTACATTCAACCCCCTTCTGTAAATCTCATTGTTAGTTCCTTGGGAATAACATCTCCAACTTGAAAGTTTTTGACCCGGTTTTCTTGCTGAAGTGCTCTTTAATTTTTTCCTTGTACTTCTCCATTCTTACAACAGCCTGGTCTCTGACTTCATCAATTAGCTCAATATTCATTCTGAGCCCCTCCTCATTTGCTATTTCATCAAAGTTTATCACTCGATGGGAGGGGGATCCTACTTCAATTAGTAGCATTGCTTTTGTTCCGTAGGCTAGTTTGAAGTGTGTTTCTCCTGTGCTTGTCCGGGGGCTGATCCTGTAGGCCCATAGTACATTAGGCAATTCTTCTGGCCATTTGGTTTTGCTTTCCCTGAGCCTCTTCTCGATCCCCTGGAGAAGGATCCGGTTGGTTACTTCTACTTGGCCATTCCCTTGAGGGTAGGCTACAGATGATTTCTTGTGCCGGATACCCTACTCTTGAAGGTAGGATCCAACAAACTGTGGCCTATTATCTGAGACTAGTACTCTCGGGATCCCGAACCACATCAAAATGTTTTCATGAATTTGATGCAATCTTGCTGGTTTAGTATTCTCATGGCCTTTGCCTCTACCCATTTGGTCATGTAATCGATGGATACTAGCAAGTACCTGAGGTCTCCTATGGCCCCGGGGAAGGGTCCCATGATATCAATGCCCCATACAGTAAAGAGGATTGGTGACAAGACTGAAGAGGGTAGGACTGGGCTCATTCGGGTGACATTGCTGAAGATCTGGCATTCCTTGCATTTTTTCACAAAATCTATTGCATCCTGGTGAATAGTTGGCCAGTAGTACCCTTGTCTTATGATCTTGTGAGCTAGGGCCTTTGCAGACATATGATCCCCGCATATCCCTTCGTGAACTTCCATCAGACAGTACTGTGCCTCCCCTGGGCCAATGCACTTTAGGATTGGAGATGAGAAGTTCCGGCGATAGAGTATCCCTTCTTCGATGAAGAATTTTGCTGCCTTGGTTTTTAACCTTTGAGCCTTCCCTTTGTCTTTCAGGAGCTCCCCCTTCTCCAAGTAAATGATAAATGGAGTCATCCAATTCGGGCTATTGTCTATTTCTATGACCTCTTCAGATCTGACGAGTTTTGATCCAGTTTAGATAGCGTATCAGCCTCTGAATTCTCCTCTTTGCAGATTTGAATTACTTGTGTTTTTGGTATCAAAGCGAGGTAGCTTTGGACCAGAGCCTGGTACTTAGCTAAAACTGGATCCTTGGCTATGCACTCGCCGTTTGTTTGCTTTACTACGATCTGGGAGTCGCTGTAGATTTTGAGGTTCCAGACCCTGAGTGCCTTGGCTAGCTTCAATCCTGTGATTAAGGCCTCATACTCTGCCTGGTTGTTTGTTGCTGAAAAGCTAAAGGAAATTGTTGTTTGAATTGTGAATCCTTTTAGGCTCTTTAGGATGAGCCCGAATCCTAACCTTTCATTTGTTGAAGAACCATCAACTTTGAGAGCCCAGGCTTCTATATCTGTATCATTGTTCCTCGCAGGGTCAATGCTCACGGGCACTGGCTCTTCTTCCGGGAAATTGCATTCGATGATGAAATCATCTAGAGCCTGGGCTTTGATTGCTGTTCTTGGAATGAAACTCAAATTGAATTGACTTAGCTTAACTGCCCAATTTACCAACCTTCCTGAGATATCTGGCTTGTGTATTATCTTTCTTAAGGGTTGGTTAGTTACCACCCGTATCTCCCTTCCTTGGAAGTAGTGCCTGAGCTTCTTGGATGTTGTGACCAAGGCAAAAGCAAAATTTTATAGCCTTGGGTATCGGGTCTCCGCATCTTTTAGCACTTGGCTCATATAATAAACTGGTTGCTATTTTCCATTCTCTTCCCTGATCAGGGCTGCTCCAACTGCCAGGGCCCTTGCTGACATGTAAAGGGATAGGGGTTCCCCGGGTTGGGCTTTGGTAAACACAGTGGGTTGAGAAAGGTACCTTTTAATTTCTTCAAATGCGCTTTGGCATTTTGGGCTCAAAATAACTTCTTTCTTGTTGGTTGCTCCTTTTAATAGGTCAAAGAATGGTAGGCATCTCTCGGCTAGCTTTGAGATGAATCTTCTAAGTGCTGCCATTGACCCTTCTAACTTCTACACATCCTTTTGTGTTCTGGGAGGCTTCATCTCCTGGATTTCCTTTATCTTTTCTGGGTTGGCTTCAATTCCCCGGTTGCTTATCATGAATCCAAGAAAGTTTCCTGCCCCTACTCCGAATGTGCACTTTTGTGGATTGAGCCTGAGTGAGTATTTTCTCAAGTTGTCAAAGCATTCTCTTAGGTCTCCTATATGACCGGGGATGCTTGTGGAATTTGAAATCATATCGTCGACATAGGATTCCAGGTTCCTTCCAATCTGGTCTTTGAAGATTTTATTCATTGCTCTCTGGTAGGTTGTTCCCGCATTAGTCAATCCGAAAAGTAGCATTACATAGGCATAGACTGCCATGTGGGTAATGAAGGCAGACTTTAGGATATCCTTAGGATCCATCTTGATCTGGTTGTACCCGAGTAGGCGTCCATGAAACTCAGCATGACGTGCCCGGATGTTGTGTCAATCAATTGATCAATATTTGGCAAGGGGTAAGGATCTTTGGGGCATGCACTGTTCAAGTCGGTGTAGTAGATACACAATCTCCATTTCCCGTTTGCCTTTTTTACCATCACAACATTTGCCAACCATTCCGGGTACTTGACTTCGCATATGATCCCAGCTTTGAGTAGTTTCTCAATTTCTTTATCTATTGCTTTCTGCCTTTCTGGGGCAAAATTTCTTCTCTTTTGCTTAACTGGTTTCCTCTCGGGGTTGACGTCCAAGCTGTGCATTGCTATGGATTCGTCCAGCCCGGGCATGTCTCTTGGGCTCCAAGAAAATATAACATAGTACCCTTGGAATAATGATACCAGGTCTTTTATGAAACTAGCCTCGAGTATAGATCCTATCTTTACCTTCTTAGAAGGATCGCTTGTATTGATCAGGATTGTTTCCGTTTCTACGACAGCCTCAATCTTAGAATGATCCATGCTTGACACTAACTGCTGGATCTGGGCATCTGCATTCTTCTTCATATAGACCTGACCCTGGGCTGTCATCTCCTTTTGGTTACTTTCTTCTACTTGACTTGCTTTCGGGTTGGTTGCTTGCACAGTAGGATTGCCTTGGTCGAGGCTTGGGCTCAATTCAATCTCTGATGTGGCTTGGTTGCTTTTTTGCTCTTTCGAGCTTGGCTTGGTTGCTTTTGGATCTGGGAGGGATTCTATAATGTCGACTTCTTTTCTCGCATCGTCCCTTGAGTGGGGGCGATGTTTCTTAATGCTTTGCTGTTTACGAAGGACTACAACCTTCCTCTTGTTGTCTTGATGAGTTTCTGCCATGATCAGAGCTTGGCTATAACATCTTTCAGTGACCTCATAATCTCCCTTAACCTCTCCTACCCGGTTGGGGTTGAGAATTTTATTTTCAAGTATGATATAGAGGTGATTGCTTGGATCCTGGTCAGGGCTAAGCGCCTGATTATGTCGTTGTAGGATGAGGGGGTGTTGATCACGTAGAATTTTATCACATGGGTGACTTGGTTCGGGGCTGATCCAAATATCACTGGCAAGTATAAGGTTCCTTGGATCGGGACTAAGTTATTCCCGAAACCCATAGAGAGGGTCCCCTCGGCATTCATTGGAGCACACACTCCCTAGCTTTATCCGATCCATACTATGCTTGAAGAGTATATTTACTGAAGATCCATTGTCTATCAGCATTCTCCTTACTTCATTATCAAAAATGTCAAGTGTTACTACCAAAACTTCATTGTGATTCGGGTTGACCCCTTCATAATCCTTGCTTCTGAATGAGATCACCATCTCGTGGTAGGATTGGATGGAGAATACTTCATCTCCCGAGCCCGGGCTCCTGGGGGGAGAGTGTAACCCTCCTAGGACCACATTCACTACATTCTTTCATCTCCTTTTCCTTGCTTCTTTCTGATTTGTCTCCCGGGAGATGTACTGATTTAGGTTACCCTTCTTGACTTGATCTTCAATGAAGTACTTGAGGGAGACACAATTTTCAGTCTTGTGCCCATAGGTTTCATGATGGTCGCATTGCCTGTTGTAAGGACTGCTCTTTGGGGGAGTCTGCATGGGCTTCGGTAGGTAATAAAATGGCTTTCCCTTGATCTCCTTCAGTATTTCTTCCCGGGTCCTGTTCAGTGGTGTCCAGCCTGGCTCGTGCTTAGGCTCTCTGGCTTGCCTAGGTGGACCGGGATCGCTTTTAGATTTTATCTTAGGACCCAGTCTTTGAAATATTGGAGTATTTTGCACAACATTGGCCTGCTGGGCTTGTTGGCTTTGCTTGAACTTCTTCTCCTGATGGTAACCCCCTTTCGGTTGGTCATTAGAAGTTTTGTTCCCGGATCCTCCATTCCGAGTCATTCTCATCGCCCGTAGAACAACTGTTTCCTTTATGAACCTGGATGCTATAGAGTAGGCAGCGGTTAGGCTTTGTGGTTCTTTGTTTATTAATTCTACAATATACCTCTCATTGTGTTCCGGATCCAGGTTCCTCCGGAATATGCTTAGAGCCTCCCTCTCATCAAGATTCGAGACTTTGTTGATGGCTTCCTAGAATCTCCGCATATAAGTTGAGAATGTTTTGTTATCGTATTGGCGGATTGTTTCCAGGTGACACATGTGCATTTCATGTGTCTTATTGGCTCTGAATCTTCTAAGGAAGACCCCCTTCCAGGAGTGAATGCTTCTTGACGGGATCCTGCTGAACCATCTTTGAGCCCCCCTTTGAGGGTCGAGGCGAAGAATCTGGACTTGGTCAGGTCATTGTAGTAATATATCTGGGCTATCTGTTCGAAGTAATTGAGGTGCTCTTCCGGATCCCCCAATCCATCAAAAGAGTCAAAGTTGTAATGTTTGAGATTTTTCTGTCGAGGGATGGCTTCTAGGGAATGACTAAAGGGTGTAAGGGTTTCCCCAATCTCCAATCCATAATTTTTTTTCCATTTTTTGTTGGAGCTTATAAATCATATCTTTTAGAGCCTTCTGCCCCTCCTCTTCATCATCAGAAATGACCTCGGGGGTAGGGTCCCTTCGAGTCCTTTTGCCTTTTGTCTTAGCTAGGAGCCTCTCCTCTTCCAGTTGCATCCTTCTCTGGATCTTTAGCTCAAGCTTTTTCTCTTCTTTTCTTCTTATCTGTTCCCTCATATCTTCCAACTTTTTCTTCTTGGTTGCTTCTGTCTCCTTCCTACTAGGCTCTTTTTAATTCTTTTTTGCCTTAGCTCCGATTCGGTCGAAGACAGATAGATTGCTGAGAATCCCCGGACTCTTCTTGCTCATCATCTGGCTCATATTCTATCTGAGCCCGGGCTTGTTCGTCTCTGTAGAGCCTGATTGCTTCAGCCATTTCATGGCTTGTTAAGTTGGCCATATGCTCCTCTGCGACTGGAACATTGGTATACTTGTACTGATTGAGCTCTATGACATTTCTATCATCCCGGGGTGTTACTATCCTTTCCAAGACCGGGGTATGCTACGTCAATGGTTGCTCCTTGATGGTCTCTCGGTCTCCCCCAGGTTAATTAGCCGGAGAGTGGTCCTGATCCTGGACCTGGGTACTGGAGGTGGACCTACCAACCGTACATTTTCCTGATCTTGCCATTACCACAATTGTACAAACAACTGACCGAGATTTGAGGCTAAAAATGTGGATCTAAGGTTGCTTTTTTGAGGATTACAAAAAATTTGCAGAATAATACCAAAAAAACTTTCTGGGTTTTGCTAACAATACTATTGAACAACAATAGCAGGCTCTAGAATACAAAGACAATATGCAAACTAAAGGAGATCTGGGTTTTAAAACTATCAAAACTATCAAACCCCAGGCTTCAAGACTATCAAGATTATCAAACCCTAAACAATCAAAATTCACAAACGAGAGCGGGCTCACACAAAAGTGGCCTAAAGTAATGAGCTCACACAAACGTGGCTAAAATGAACATTCATATTCAAGAGAGGGTATGGTTACTTTTGTTCTTACAGGTTTAAGATGTGGACTCTCTTAAGAGTTTGCTGATGAAGGTGAATCCAGGGGCACCGAGACCCAAGGATGGAGAGGCCCTCCTTCTAGCACCGAATGATAACTCCGGTGAGCGGGGCGGCTCTGTCCGACGCCGTTCCTGGATCTTCTGGGTGTTAATGAGGTGTAGCTGCTGTTGGGTGCCTGAAAAATAACACCGGAGGGGGGTTTTGTCCCCACGGTGCCTCCGAAGTAAGAATAAGAAGCTGTTTCGGAAGATGAAGATAGAGAGGACTAAGGTGGTTGTGTATGAGTATAGGCTGTATGTAAGAGAGTGTGTATAATGAAAGTGTTTTCTTAACCACTAAACCCTTCATCTTTGGGGGTATATATAGCCCAGAGGTGGGGTTTAGGGTTGTTACCTCTAGATCGGGGTCGTTGGTTCGTGGGGGCAGAGGACGCCTGGCTTGGGTGGATTGCCTACACGTGTCCAGGGGAGGACCACCTTCAGGGTGTCCTAACGGCCTTCTGACACGCGCCGTGTTTATCTGATATGCTAGTTGTTGATAGCTGTTATCGTCACGTGCCCCACATACCCTCCTTGGCGGCTTGCAGAATGTGCATGTGCTTGCTGGGACCCCCCTCAGCGTGATTCCGGTTCCGGGCTGGATCCAGGTAGGCAGGTGATCCAGGTAGGCAGGTAATCCAGGTCATGTGCTGGATCTTGGTTGGGATGTGATCCAGATCCTGGCCACTTAATTGGTTGGCCCTGGGCCTGGGTCTCTCCACGTGATTGCAATTGGTGAGAGGGGTCTTGGTCCATCATTTGAGCCTAATACCCCTTAGATCCAGGTTGGTTCCTAGCCATGTCGCTTGTACCCTATCAGTCCCAGAAATTTATCTGTTCACGACTCTTAATGGCCATAAAGTTTGAAAATAAGAGCATTACAGAATCATTCCGATCCTTCCAAATTTATTTACACCGGCCAAACAAAATATTATATTTAATCGACAAACTTAGCCATTTCTATAAATTGACAAGCAGCCAATCAGTCAAAATAGCAAATGCAACTCAAAGATTTGACAAAATAAACAACCAATCAATCAAACACCACATGCAGCTCGAGACTGAAGATACATATATGATATTTCAACCAACACAAAACATCTTGTCAATCAAACAAACTTGTCAATAATAGAGGTTTCAGTTCAGTTAACGATATCATATGATTATGGAATTATTGAATCAGGGGCAAGTACTCAACCCAGGGGCCATGCTAAAATAAGGAATCTGACATGGAACACAGGTCATATTTCACATGTTGTACTTCCCATGACTCTGAGCATTAGGTTTTCTTTCCATTGAGCAAGGAGCTATGCAACTGTAAATTCCAATGAGATGAAAGATTATTTTGAATTCACCTTCAAAAATGATGCAACACAACAGCATGGTTCCATTCAAAAAGGTCCCTCCGCCAAAGTCCCCCTTTAGGGGCGGACGTAGAATCCAGATAGGAGGGGGCCAAAAATTTATAAAGCACTTCTTAAGATCTTCGTTTAGTCCATTTCGACAATGAAATAAGAACTCTTTTCAAAAAAATTCTTAAGATGTAGTTCTTTTAGACTAGAAATGGACATTTTGATCTGTAAACTTCTATCTTTCCTATAATCCGACTAAGATTTATGGGTTACTAACAAAGATGGGAGGGGCCATATTAGCAAGATCAGTATCCTAAAACTTGTTAAAATCCAAAATATATGATACCAGTAAGTATTTATGAATCAGCTGGGCGCCTCTGTCCACCTTCTATTTTGCGAGAAATGCATTTACTCCACGAGACCTTAACATGGTAAGAGTTAGTGGCTCACCTCCACAGGATCTCAAGAATAATTCTTCAAAGATCATATTTGATTAATTCTAGTTGTTGATGGAGGAATTGGGTATCAACAAAATTTGAGGTTCGTATCCATAAATAAGATCTACGACGGTGGTTCTACGTTGGAAAATTAAACAGAGTGTGGTGTTTGTGCTCTCAACTTCTAACCCCTTTCAATTTGCCTACCTATCCCTATTTTTAGAGAATCAAGCCAACATATTTCTTGGGGAATAAGAAAACTAATTGGATTAGACTTCTCATCCCAAGACACAATGGGAAATCTACTAGTGTTATGGGAAATCACAAGATGCCTACGTACCTTCCTGCTTGCTAAGGATCAAGTCAGAAAACGTAGTTCTGATTTGTGGGGTGATACCCCTTATATAGGCTTGGGATGCCTTTGAATTGAGTTAGGGTTAGGAGACTTGGTGGACAAGTCTCAGATTTAGAGTGGATTTTGGAGTCCTATAATGCAGGAAATTGAATCATTATCCCATGATATTTCTTGGAGGCCAATCTCCAAGAAATTGTGTCCTTATTTGGACTTTACTTATCAGTTGATTTTTCCCATATTAATTAATTATGAAATTAATTAATATTCAGGGTTTTGGACCCTTTATAATTGTTACGGATAAAAAACTAAGGTTATTATTTGCTGTATTTATTACTAAGATTCGGGAGCTCAAGGCCTTTAATGGCTGCTCTCGTGTTTCGTAGCTCAACTCTGCCTTTACGAGATGCCTACGTATCTCTGTGAATTAGAGAATCAAGCCAAACAACGTAGTTCTGATTTGTGGGGCGAGACCCCTTATATAGATGTTGAGAGTCCTTGAATTGGACTTGGTATAGGAGACTTGGTGGGCAAGTCTCATAATTAGAATGGACTTTGGAGTCCTAGATAGTAGGAAACTGATTCCTTATCCTTTTAGGTCCCCTTGAGACCAATCTACAAGGATTTATATCCCCACTAGGACTTATCTTAATAGCTGTTTTCCTCCTTTATTTATTAATTACGAAATTAATAAATAATCAGGGTTTTTGGGCCTTCTTTGTTCCATCAGGCCTGATCTGGTCCATCTGGCCTGATCAATGTGTTGACCTTCTTGGTCTGAATGTCATACATCTTCTTATTGGGCCTAGCAGCCCACACCTTGCAATATTTATTTATACAATCAGGATTTATTTATCCCTATCATTTTCCCCCCAACTTTTGGGAAACATTGATTAGGTTTTGCAAAAGTTAAGTCTATTCATTCCCTTACAGAGTTTCGTTTTTGTGTAAAGTGTGGAGCGACCTACACATTTACAACGATTTTTCCTTTATTTCTGGATTTTTTCCTAATTTTCTGGGATTTGTCCCTAATTTTCTGGATTTTCCCTTATTTTCTGGGATTTATCCTAATTTTCTGGGATTTATCCTTAATTTCTGGATTTTCCCTAATTTTCTGGGTTTTCCCTAATTTTCTGGGATTTATCCTTAATTTCTGGATTTTCCCCTAATTTTCTGGGATTTATCCCTAATTTCTGGATTTTCCCTAATTTTCTGGGATTTATCCTTAATTTCTGGATTTTTCCCTAATTTTCTGCCTTGAAATCCATCAGGATGTATAAAAAATCGATCAGGATGTATACAAAATCGATCAGGATGTATACAAAATCGATCAGGATTCCTGACCGATTTCGATCAGGATCCTGATCGAATTAGTTCAGGAACTTACATTCTGGTCGACAGGATTCCTGATCGATTTCGATCAGGACTCTGATCGAATTGGCCTTCAAAGTGACACCCTAGTCGACTGATATATGGGCTTAATCGACCAGGATTCCTGATCGTTTTCGATCAGGATTCTGATCGAATTAAGTGGCTTTCTACCATTCTGATCGATTAGAATATCGATCAGGACTCTCTTCTGTGTCGATCAGGACTCTGATCGATCTTAGGGGATTTCTTCCCTCCTGTTCGAATGAGATATCGATCAGGATCCTTTTTTGCGTCGATCAGGACTCTGATCGAACTTAGGGGATTTCTTCCCTCCTGTTCGAATGAGATATCGATCAGGACTCTCTTCTGCGTCGATCAGGACTCTGATCGAACCAATTTAAAACTCTGGTCGATTTTTGACCTTTCAAATTCCACAGGAGTTTCTAGATTATTCCTGATATTTCTGGTTGATGGGCTTTTAGGTTGGACCTGGCTAAATGGGCCTAGAAACGCCTCGTATCCCGAGCTTTTCGCCTATATAAGTGTAGTGTGAAGTGAGAATCCTCATTTCACCTCACATCTCTCATTTTCTCTCATAAACCTCTCTAGAGTTCTCTCCCTTTGAGAAGGCGATTTCTGGCGACCTCAGCCACCGCAGCTCCACCTTTCTCAGGTTTTTCTGGGTTTCAAGCCTTCAACCGAAGCATATCAATGGCGTATCGTGACTTGGCTCGTTTGCAGAAGATGAATGTCTCTTAGAGAGGTACAAACATTCAAATTCAATCTCCATATACTTCCCTACTTGATATGATTAACTCGAGGGGTGATGAATATCCCTCTCTATCTGAGTTAGATTCGTATAATCATGGTAACACCTTTCATGAGTTAGATGGTAGGATAGAGTCTATGAACACCCTGTACAGACTTCCACCCCACCTTAGGATTACTCCAGCCGCCCCTGGGGATAGGACTTGTAATTGGGAGGGGGATACTTTGTTTATCTATCGAGGAGCCCTGACCGCGGGTCTCAGGTTCCCATTCCATGAATTTATTCCTCGCTTACTTGCAGATGTACAAATTAACCCTTGTCAACTCCCTCCTAACGCTTGGAGGAACATTATCTGTTTTATGGTCCTTTGTCTTAGAAACAATTTTCCTCTTTCCGTAGCCGTCTTTAGGAAAGTTTTCCAATTCTATAATAGCGCCATGAGTCAACCAGGTTGGGTTTTAATTCGTCAACGACCCAAAATCCCTCATATCTTCGATAGTAATTCCATAGTTGAGAATAACCCTAAATGGAGGGACGAGTTTGTGAGGCTGACCTGGGCTGGGGGTGATTGGGCCACACTCTTCCGTAGGCCCTTTTGCAAAGTGTCAGATGGGAGTCCAGGTAGCATCAGATTATCTGATGAGGAGGAGGTGGCCTACCAAGCCTTAATTTCGGATGATGGGAAAACAGACACCTGGACCCTTTTAGAGGAGTTTTCCTTGAAGAAAGTTGGTCTCTCTCAGGCCAGTGATAAGGGTAAATTTATAACTGAATAACCATTTTTCCTTCCCTCTAATTGTAACATTTTATCTCTCCTGCAATTTAATATTTTTTCTATCTTTCTTTTTCAGCTTGCGAGGCCATCAATAATGTCAACAGGCCCAAAGAAGGGGAGTCAGGCCGCCAGAAGAGGGCCAAGCTAAACAAGGACCCCAGGAGCAAACCTGACGGTCCTTCTTTTCTTAAGCCCCACATCCCGGTGGTCGAGTTGGGGGACGATGTGGATCCTCCACTTAAGGCACATTCCTTCAGGCCTAACTGGGGCTTCAGGAGCAGCGATACGGTGGTTGGATCCACCAAACATGCTAAGGATTGGTCGTACCATTCCATCACTCCCCATGACTTTACTGACATTGTTACGGGGAGTGATATCGAGACTATTGAGCTTCTGGGTTCTCAAGCCCAAGCTTCGGTAACTTTCTTTTTTCTCTTTTTCCTTGAATCCCAACTTTCTCGTATTTCAACGAACTTGTGCTAACTCATACATATTTCTTTGCAGAGTAATACCTACTTCCAGGCGGCCATCCACCAGGCTAGGTCCTGGAAGGGTAACTCAGATGGGTTTGAGAAGGAGATGAAGAAATGGGAAGAGAGAGCCAAGGTCCTGGAGAAGAAGCTGGACACGAAGAAAGAGGAGCTGGCTAAGGCTCATTCCGAGCTGGTGAAACTTAGGAGCGATAAGGATAAGCTCATTGATGACTACATGGATTCTGACAAGTTTAATAATCTCATGGAGATTCATGATGAGGGTCTTTATTCCCTACAGTTTACTCAGGGATGGGATGCGGCCGTAAAGGCGGTTTCTGAGAAGCACCCAGGCTTAGTCGACCCTAAGGACTTTATAAGTCCCGAGCAGGCTGAGTCGGAGGACAACATAGACGCCCTCTTCAACTCCCCTCAGCCAGATGATCGCATCTTAGATCCTAACACTGCTTCTCCTCCCGCTTCTCCTGCGAAGGATGCTGAAGGCGCTGATAAGGAGCAAGAGAATGAAGGCTCCCGCATGGAGGAGTAGTTTTTCTATTCTGTAATTTTATCCTTAACTTATGTCTGGACTTTTGTTTGTATTAAAACTTATTACCCTCTGGGGCTATTTTATATGCTACTTTCCTTATTTGCATTCTCTCCTTTATTTTTCCGATACTTTAATATTCAAACTTGGCTTAATGGACCACACAAGTATTATCACAACTCAAACATCCATAGGTTGAAATAATTTCGAACTCTTCAATTTCAAGTCTGGTTTTCCAAAACCTTACATAATATGGGTTCGACCCTGATCTATAATAGCTAAAAAATAAAAATCCTATGCAAACAAAGCTTCAAGGTGCTTTTAAACCTACTTGTCACAATGACAAGTGAGAATTGTACTTCGACCATCTTACACGTAGTAAACCTTCAGGTTTTGTGCGTGCCAGGTTCTCGGGACTTCAAAACCATCCGTAGTCTCCAGCTTGTAGGTTCCTCTACCCTGAACGCTCTTGACTTTGTACGGCCCTCCCCAATTTGGGGCAAGTTTCCCTTTCTGTCCTACCCCAGAAGCTTCTATCTTCCTCAAGACTAGGTCACCTTGTTTAAAGAACCTTTCTTTAACCCTTAAGTTATAGTAGAATGAAGCTTTTTTCTGATATTCTACTATCTTTGCATGTGCTTTATCTCGCACTTCATCGATTAAATCCAGGGCTAACCTCTGCCCTTCCTCATTTTCTTCTGCATTGAAAGCCTGAATCCTTGGAGAGGAATGTGATATCTCTACTGGAACTACTGCTTCTGCCCCATATGCCAACATGAAGGGAGTTGCTCCTGTCGTGACTCTACAGGTAGTCCTGTAGGCCCATAATATTGGAAGTATTTCATCCACCCAATTATTTCTTGACTTCTCGATCCTCTTCTTTAGTCCATCCAGGATTATCCGATTTGCTACCTCTGCTCGCCCATTGGCTTGCGGGTGAGCCACAGAGGTGAATCGTAACTCAATTTCATTTTCTTCACAATACTTCTTAAATTCCTCATTGTTGAATTGTGTTCCATTGTTAGTGACGAGGATACGGGGAATTCCATATCGGCACATAATATTTTCCCACAGGAATTGTGCAACCTGCTTAGTTGTGATTTTGGCCAAGGTGTTGGCTTCGATCCACTTGGTGAAATAATCAATGGCTACAATCAGAAACTTCCTTTGTGCCGTGGCCATAGGAAAAGGCCCTAGAATATCCATCCCCCACATAGCAAAGGGAATAGGTGAGTTGATAGAGGTCAACATCTCGGGGGGTTGTCTAACAACTGGTGCATGCTTTTGACAGCGATCACACTTCTTCACATATTCTTTGGCATCAGCCATCATTTCTGGCCAATAGAAGCCTAAACGGGTTATCTTATGAGCCAAGGCCCTGCCCCCAAGTGTTGCCCACAAATACCTTCATGCACTTTCTCCAGAGCCAAGCGTGCCTCGTCGGGCCTGAGACACCTCAAGTAAGGAACCACGAAAGATCTCTTATACAGAATTCCATCTATCAAGGAGTACCTTAGTGCTCGAATAGTTAGCTTCCGTGCCTCAGTTGCATCGCTTGGCAACCAACCGGTCTGAATGTGAGCCTTGATGGGATCAATCCATGACGTCCCCAGGCCTATGGGAGCCACAAGCAAAACTTCTATGCTTCGTGTCTTCAAAACACGGAAGTACACACTTCCTGAACTTTCTTCAATCTTAGATGAAGCAAACTTTGATAGCGCATCTGCTTTAGCATTTTCTTCCCTTGGAATGTGTTCAACATGGCATTCATTAAATTGGGTCATCACAGCCCTTACTAGGCGAACATATTTAGCCATCGTATCATCCCTTGCCTCAAATTCTCCCTTTACCTGGGATATGATCAGCTTTGAGTCTCCACGGACCTTTAAGTTTTTGACTCTAAGTGTCCCAGCTAGACCAAGGCCAGCAATCAGGGCTTCATACTCTGCCTCATTGTTTGTGGTTGGGAAGTCTAGCTTCATGGCATACTCAATTAAGAATCCATCAGGGCTTTGCAAAACCAACCCTGCTCCACTGGAATTTGTTTTTGATGCTCCATCAAAATAGAGAACCCAATATTCTTTCTCCTTATCATCCTTCTCCCTGTCCCCATTGTCGACTCCCTTGTCTTGAGGTATGGTATCTTCCTGCCCCCCGACTTCTTGGTTGGGTATGGTACATTCCACCACGAAGTCAGCTAGTGCCTGGGCTTTTATAGCCGTACGTGGCTTATACTTGAGATCGAACTCTCCCAACTCTATTGCCCACTTAATCAGTCTCCCACTTGCCTTGGGACTGTGAATGATATTTCTCAGTGGCTGATTTGTTAGCACTTCAATCTGGTTAGCTTGAAAATAAGGACGCAGCTTTCTTGAAGCCATTACCAAGGCTAAAGCGAATTTCTCAATAGTTGAATAATTCAACTCAGCACCATGCAAGATTTTGCTGACATAGTATACGGGTTTCTGGACTTTCAGTTCCTCCTTAACCAACACCGTGCTCAAGGCGCTCTCTGAAACAGCCAAGTACAAGAATAAAACTTCACTCAGAACTGGCTTGGCCAACAACGGGGCCTGGCCCATATACTTCTTTAACTCTTCAAATGCCTTCTGATTTTCCTCACTCCATACAAAGTCTTTAATGTTCTTTAGTGACTTGAAGAATGACAAGCACTTGTCTCCTGACTTGGAGATGAATCGTCCTAGCGCAGCAACCCTTCCTGTGAGCTTCTGAACATCCTTGATAGTTTTTGGTGGTTCCATGTCCAGGATCGCCTTTATTTTATCGGGGTTAGCCTCAATTCCTCTTTTTGAGACCATCAATCCCAAGAATTTTCCAGATCCTACTACGAAAGCACACTTCGCAGGATTCAACATCATCTTGTGGTACCTCAGGACCTCAAAAGCTTCCCTTAAATGGGCTATATGATCAGTCTTTACTAGACTCTTGACTAACATGTCATCAACATAGACTTCCATAGTCTTACCAATAAGATCCTTAAAAATTCTATTCACCAACCTTTGATAGGTGGCTCCTGCATTCTTGAGACCAAATGCCATAACAAGATAACAATAAACACCAAAGTCAGTGATAAATGATACCTTTGGAATGTCATCCTTATGCATTTTGATCTGGTTATATCCGCTAAATCCATCCATGAAACTCAGCATCTCATGTCCAGCAGTGGCATCAATCAAAGTATCAATTCTAGGCAGCGGAAAACAGTCTTTGGGGCATGCATCATTCAGATCAGTGAAGTCTATACACATCCTCCACTTTCCATTAGCCTTCTTCACCATTACAGGGTTTGCTAACCACTCCGGAAATTAAATCTCCTCAATGAAACCAGCCTCTAAGAGCTTTTCTACTTCCTGTTTTATAGCCTCTTGTCTTTCCGGGGCAAAATTTCTTTTCTTTTGTTTTACTGTCTTTCGGCTTGGATCCACGTTTAGCTTGTGAGTAATTAACTCCGGGTCTATGCCTGGCATATCAGCTGCTGACCATGCAAACACATCACTATTTTCTTGCAAAAATTTCACCAACTTCCCTCTAAGGGGCTCCTCTAATGTGGCTCCAATGAAAGTCATCCTCTCAGGATTCTCGGGGTCTAAAGGAACCGAAACCAATTCTTCTACTGGCCTTCCTCTATTCTCATCATTTTCTCGAACATCCATATCTTCAATAGGAAGAACCTGCCCCCCGACTCCATCTGCCCTCAAAGAGGCAACATAACAGCTTCTAGCCATTTTTTGATCTCCTCTCTCTTCTCCAATCCCGTTTCGGGTGGGAAACATCATGACTGAATGGTAGGAAGAGGGGACTGCCTTGAAGGCGTGTATCCCTGTTCTCCCCATGATAGCATTATAAGTTGAACTAGCCTTTACCACCACGAAATCCAGCATCTGCGTTGCTTGCCTTGGTTCCGTACCTATGGTGGTCAGCAATTTGATTATCCCTTCCACAGGACATTCTACTCCAGCAAATCCATATATCTGCATGTCGGTTGGTGTCAACTGGGAGTCGTTATACCCCATTCTTAGAAAGGTGTCGTGGAGCAAGATATCCACAGAAGCACCATTATCCATAAGGACTCTCTTAACCGGGCTATTTCCTATTATCGGTGTTATGACCAGCGGGTCGTCATGGGGAAACTTCACACCCTCTAGGTCAGAATCATCAAAAGCCAATGTTACTTCTATCCTGGCCCTCTTCGGGGCTTCTCCAACAATATGCATAACCTCCCTAGTATATGCCTTTCTGGAATTTTTGGACAATCCAGCAGCAGTTGGACCTCCAAAGATCGTGTTTATCACAGGCCCTCGAGGGCGTCGCGGTCCTCCAAAAATTGCATTTATAACCGGCCCTCTAGGTTGGGGATTCCGCCCCTGATCGTCTTGGTCCCTCCTACGATCTTCAAAGTTCTTCCTTCCATTATTATTTCTGTCCCCTCCATCTCCAGTATACTTGTTCAATCTTCCTTTTCGAATCAAAAACTCAATTTCATCTTTCAATTGCCTACACTCATCGGTGTCATGGCCAACATCTTTGTGAAACCTGCAATACTTGCCCTTATCTAGCTTGGCGGGATCAGCCTTCAAGGGCTTAGGCCAGCGAATATCTCTGTCTTTCTCAATCTCCATCAAAATCTGACTTCTAGGAGCATTCAGCTTAGCGTATTCAGTGAACTTTTGCCCAGGTCCTCCCCTCTTGGGGGTTGAATCAGGGTTTTGTTCGGTCCTAGGATATTTGTCTTTTGCAATATATTCTAAATCAGTTTTCCGCTTCTTGCCTCCAGTGGGCTCATTACTTACTACGGTCTTCCTCATACTTTCTTCAACCTTGATATACTTCCCTGCCCTCTCTTGGAGCTGCAACATGCTTTTAGGGGGACGTTTGGCCAAGGACATCTTAAAAAACTCGTCCCTAGTTCCTTGTTGCAGTGCTATCATGGCTACCTTATCATCAAGGTCCGGGACTTTTAAAAGCCTCCTTTGTGAAACGATTCAGGTAATCTCTCAAGGATTCCTTAGCTCCCTGCACAAGACTCATAAGAGATGCTGAACTTTTCTCATGGACTCTTCCACTGATAAATTTCTTAATAAAAGCCTGACTTAATTCTCTGAACGATCCAATAGAATTTGGGGGTAAGCGACTGTACCATCTTTGAGCCATACCCGACAGGGTTTGAGGGAAGGCCCGGCACTTAATAGCGTCATTCACGGGTTGTAGTAGCAGTGCATTAGAGAATGTCCTGACATGGTTAGTGGGGTCTCTGGTGCCATCATAGGCTTTGATAGTGGGCATCTTGAATTTCCTTGAGATATGGGCATTCATTATTTCTTCTGTGAAGGGTGGAGTTGGATCATCAGGGTCTCCAAGGGGAAGGAGATTGCTTGGATCAGTTCTTGGAAAGACAACCCTTCTTCATACCGGACCATCCAGGTCTATGACAGGAGGAGGATTTCTCCCCCTAGGAGGCATCTGGGGTCTGGTGGCCTGGTGAGCTTCCAAGTCACACCTCAGCCTTTGGATCTCAGCCTCATGAGCCCTTATCCTTTCCTGCACTTCCTGGGGATTCGCCCCTTGGGTGCTTCGAGGGCGTTGCCTTCCATCGGCCATCGGCTCCTTGTCTGGATGTCTCCTTCTTGGGGCCACTTCATCATCCGAAGATTCAGAATCTCTTTCAGTGTAAGGACCAGAAAATTCCCGATCCTCGGGGATAGGAGCCAAACCTCGTATATAAGGGGGTGATTGCCCCCGTGCTTCACTTCGCCCAGCATATCCACTTCCTCCAACCTCGGGGTAAAGGGGCATCCCATAAGGGGGGTTAATGGTAACAACAGTTGAATATTCATACCCGACGGGTCCAGAATTCACAGGTATATGTACTTGTTGAACTTGAGGATTCGTACCTTGAATAGTCGGGGGAGTCGTCCCTTGTGGCTGAGATTGAGTTGCCCCTATCTGGGTTTCCGCTTGAGTAGATGCATAAGTTGAGTGGGGAGGAATCTCCACGGTTGACAAAATCACCTGAGTTGTCCCTGATGGTGTTCCCTCCTCCAGAGCGCTAGTTGTTCTCCGTGTTCTCGCCATGGTTGTTGTTCACTTCCCACAGACGGCGCCAAATGTTATGGATAAAAAACTAAGGTTATTATTTGCTGTATTTATTACTAAGATTCGGGAGCTCAAGGCCTTTAATGGCTGCTCTCGTGTTTCGTAGCTCAACTCTGCCTTTATGAGATGCCTACGTATCTCTGTGAATTAGAGAATCAAGCCAAAAAATGTAGTTCTGATTTGTGGGGTGAGACCCCTTATATAGATGTTGAGAGTCCTTGAATTGGACTTGGTATAGGAGACTTGGTGGGCAAGTCTCATAATTAGAATGGACTTTGGAGTCCTAGATAGTAGGAAACTGATTCCTTATCCTTTTAGGTCTCCTTGAGGCCAATCTACAAGGATTTATATCCCCACTAGGACTTATCTTAATAGCTGTTTTCCTCCTTTATTTATTAATTACGAAATTAATAAATAATCAGGGTTTTTGGGCCTTCTTTGTTCCATTAGGCCTGATCTGGTCCATCTGGCCTGATCAATGTGTTGACCTTCTTGGTCTGAATGTCATACATCTTCTTATTGGGCCTAGCAGCCCACACCTTGCAATATTTATTTATACAATCAGGATTTATTTATCCCTATCAATAATGGGCTTTATTGTCGGCCCAACCCGAGCATAATTAATGCGAAATTAATTACGCAACCAGAGTTTATTTTTCTTCCTATCATTTGCCCCCCAACTTTCGGGAAATCGTAAAAGATTTCACGGAAGTTAAGTTCATTTAATCCCTTATAGGGTATCATTTTCTACGTAAAGTGTGGAGCGACCTATACATTTATAACGATTTGCCTTATACGTGGCTTCAGGATATTTTTTGGAATTTTCCTATTATTTTCCTTACCTTATTCTTATTTTTTAGGATTTTTTTTCGTATTTTTCCTTAATTTCCAAGAAAATACTTAATTTTTCTAAAATTTACTTGAATTTTTCTGGAATTTATTTCAAAAATTCTTATTTTTCTGAATTTCCCAGAAAAATTTTCATCTTTCTTTCTCCCTTTTTTCCTCTTTCCCTCCTTTTTTAATATGTAATTTTGACCAGGATTCCATTCGACCGGGATCCTGGTCGAATTATGGTCCCATAGTGTCTGGTCGAAGCTATTTTCGGTCAAGATCCTGACCGAATTCGGTCAGGACCTCAAGTTGACCCTAATTCGGTCAGGACCTCAAGTTGACCCTGTGCTTCTGACCGAATTAAGCCAGTATATTTTCTGGTCATGACTAATTTCGTTTAGGGTTATTATCGTGGCTAAATATGGATTGAGAACTGACCGAAATTAGGTTAGATTTTTTATTCTTGACCCAATTTTAGCTTGAGACTTTTGATTTGATTTTTGATTGTTTTATTATCCTCAATCAAGCAGGGCTTTTTGTACATGGTCTTGGTGTTGGGCCTTTCATCCATGGGTCTCTTACTAGGCCTTCTATTGATCATGGGTTAGGTACTGGACCCTCCCCTCATACATGGGCTTTGTTGATGGGCTTTTCCTTTGGCCCAACTTTACCTCGGTTTTTTCATTTCTACCTTTTTCAAGAATGTTCCAGAATTTTCTATATACATGCATTTATCTTATTATTTTTATTTTACTCTCTTTTAGGAGAATATGGAAGGTTCCAGAATTGGGCCTGTTGGGCTTTCCTTTCTCTAGAACTTTCTAAACTATGGCCCTTATCCTAGGCTACTAATTGGGCCTGTTGGGCCTTTCTTTCTGGTCCTTTTTACATGGCCTTTTATTCAGAACTATACAGAATATTCTGGAGTATTCTTAGATAATAATTTTTTAATTATTTTCTATTTATTTTTTACTTCCTAAGAGTGTTCTGGAATCTTCTGGAACTGGACCCAAGTCTTTGGGCTGGGCTTTTTACAAGTTGTAACCGGTTAATATCCCCTTTTTACCGGCTCATTAGTCGGCTAAGGGGACTATATAATGGGGGAGAGTAAAGTGAGATTTTACAACTCACTTTCTCATTTCTCACTTCAAAAACTCTCCTCCCCTCTCTCAACCTCTAAAGGTTTTCCGGTATAGCAAGTCACTTTCGGCCTCCTTCCTCCTCCTACATTCAGCCTCAAGTTTCGACTCAGCCTTTATATGGCAGATAAGAACTCGGAAAGGGTAGCGAAGATTGCTTCAACTTCCAAGCGAGGTAACAACATTGAAATTCATTCTTCTTTTATGTCATTGATAGATATGATTAACACTAGGGGAAATGAATACCCATCAACAGCTCATTTAGATTCCTTTGATTATTGTAATAAATGGTATAATACAGCTAGTATCGACCTCCTTAATATCACTTATAATATTCGTCCTCCCCTTAAAATAATTCTTGTTGACGGTGGTGATCGTTCATGCCACTTGAAACCAGATACTCTCTTTGTTTATGAAGATGCCCTTTATGTTGGGCTTAGGTTTCCCTTCCATGAATTTATTCCTAGATTATTAGCTGATTTGCAAATTAATCCTTGCCAACTTTCCCCAAATTCCTGGAAAAATATCCTTTATTTTATAGTCTTATGCCTTAGGCAAGGTTTCCCCCTTTCGGTAGCTGTTTTTAGGAAAATTTTCCAATGCTATAACAGTGCCCAATCCACTTGTGGCTGAGTTTACATTAGGCAGAGGCCCAAATCCCCACATATTTTCAACAGTGCCTCTACCCCTGATAACAACCAGAATTGGAGAAGTAGTTTTGTTGGTTTAAAATGGGAGAGTGGTGATTGGGGCACCCTTTTTCAATCTTCCTTCGACAAAGTTAACGGTGGCAGCCCCAAGACCATTCTCCTGAAAAAATAGGAGGATATTATATATAAAGAGCTTATTAAAGATGAGGTTTAGACTACCAGTTGGACTCTGTTGGAGGAGTTCTCCCTGATTCATGTGGGACTTTCTTCGGTCACTCAGAAGGGTATTTCTCACTCTCTACAATGTCTTACCTTTTTTAGACGTTATTAACATAACTTATTTTTTGTTTCTACTTCTTTTTCAGCGGCTCGGGAGATAAACAATGTTGTTGTACCGGTTGTTGAGGAAACAACCAGGATGAAAAAGGCTCGGCTTGCAGGGTTGGATACTCGTGGTAAGACTACGGAGCCTAGCTTCCTGAAGAACCACAAAGAGCCTATGGTGAAGGCCTCCTCTTCAGGTACTGAAGCCCTAAGTGTTCCTGCTCTCACACCTACAGGTTCATTTCAGCCTTTCTGGGGTTTTCGCCGTGGAGATACAATAGTTGGTTCCACGAAGCACGCTTGGGACTAGTCCTACCATTCCGTCACCCCAAGTATTTTATCGACATAGTGGCAAGCTCGGACTTGGAGCGGGTGAAGCTTATGGGGGCTTAATCTATTACTTCGGTAAATATTTTCTTGTCTTAACTTCTCTTATTCATATGGCTATGTTATTCCCTTGCCTTACATCCTTCTATTTTTCTTTTCCTTTCAGGCCAACGCCTACTTTCAGGCATCTATTAGACAAGCCGAATCCTGGAAGAAAGTTTTAAACAAGGCGGATAATGCCCTCAGGAGGCAAGAGAGGAAATATATCGCGCTGGAGAGGAAGATGAAGCGCAAGGAGGAGGAGCTAGGGGAGGCTAATGTTGAGTTAGTTACTCTGAAGGCTGAGAAGGATAAAATCATTGATCCGTACTTGGACATGGAGGAGTTTACTCAAAGCATGCGGACTAGCGATGATTTAGTTTTTCCCAGGTTTTTTAGGACAGGTTGGGGCACGACCCTAGGGACCATGAACGACGCTTGTCCGTATATTAACCTGGCAGACTATCCTTGTCCAGATGATGAGACTTTACTATAGAGGTTCTGTACCCATGTAGTTGTCTCCTAGGACATCCCTACTACCCAGGCGCTTCCGACTCCAGAATCATCTTCCAGGCCTGCTGCAACGGACCTTAACTCTTCTTCTTCTGAGACCTGCACTACTGAGACATCGAGTGAGAGGGGAGGGGATGATATAGATGCAGAGGATACTTCTGCTCCTTAGAGTTCTTAATGGCCTTCTGTGGCTTTGTTATTTATGATCAGGACATGTAATAGTCTCATTATTTATCGAACACTATGTTTTTATATTCGAATTCATGCACTTAGTTTATTTATTATGATTTGTGTGTCATAGGAACTTAATACCATATATCGGAAACTTTATAAATTCCATAAACTCTTGGGATTCATCCCTTACATAAGTCTTAGTAAAACTAAAAGTTGAAATAATAGTCTTATAGAACATAAAATCCTAAGCAAGCAAAGCTTCAAGGTGATTTTCAACCTATTAACCACTTTGACAAGTGAACATTTTTTCCATCAGACTTATACATAATAGACTTTCAGGTTTTGAGTGTGCCAAGTCCTTGGGACTTCAAAACCGTCCATAGTTTCCAGCTTATAGGATCCTCATCCTTGAACACTCTTGATCTTGTATAGTTCTTCCAAATTTGGGGAGAGTTTTCCCTTCTGCCCTACACCAGAAGCTTCCACCTTCCTTAGAACCAAGTCACCTTGTTTGAAGAACCTCCCTTTCACCCTTAAGTTGTAGTAGAAAGAAGCTTTTTCCTGATGTTCCACTATCTTTGCATGCGCCTCATCTCGTACTTCATCAATCAAATCTAGGGATAGCCTTTGCCCTTCCTCATTTTCTTCAACATCGTATGCTTGGATTCTGGGAGACGAGAGCGATATTTCCATATGAACGACTGCCTTCGCCCCATATGCTAACATGAAGGGCGTTGCTCCGGTAGTGACATTACTAGTTATTCTGTAAGCCCGGAGTATTGAAAGTATTTCATCCACCCAATTATTTCTGGATTTTTCAACCCTCTTCTTTAGTCCATCTTGAATAATACGATTCGCCACTTTCACTTGTCCATTAGCTTGTGGATGATCCATGAAGGTAAACCTCAACTCAATCTCATTTTCCTCACATTATTTCTTAAACTCTTCATTATTGAATTGTGTTCCATTATCGGTGACTAGAATACGAGGGATTCCATATCTGCACATGATGTTTTCCCACATGAATTGCACAACTTGCTTGGTTATGATCTTAGGTAAAGGTTTAGCTTCAGTCCACTTAGTAAAATAGTCTATAACTACAATCAGAAACTTCTTTTGTGCTATGGCCATGGGAAAAGGTCCAAGTATATCCATTCCCCACATAGCAAAGGAAATCGGAGAATTGATTGAAGTTAACAACTCGGGGGGCTGTCGAACAACCGGTGCATGTTTATAACAATGATCACACTTCTTCACATATTCTTTGGCATCAACCATCATTTCTGGCCAATAAAAGCTTAAACGGGATATCTTGTGCGCCAGAGCCCTGCCCCCCAAGTGTTTCCCACAAATACCTTTGTGTACATCTTCGAGAGCCAAACGCGCCTCATCAAGCCCGAGACATCTTAAGTAAGGAACCACATAAGATCTTTTGTACAAAATTCCACCGATCAAAAAATATCTCAGTGCTCGCACGACCAAATTTCATGCTTCAGTCACATCATTCGGGAGCCAACCAGTTTGAATATGGGCCTTGATGGGATCTATCCATGATGTCCCCAGCCCTATAGGGGCTACAAACTTAACATCAATGCTTCGTGTTTTCAAAATGCAGAAGTATACACTCCCTAAACTTTTTTCTATCTCTGATGGGGCAAACTTAAATAGTGCATCTGCCTTAACATTCTCCTCTCTTGGAATGTGCTCAACATGACACTCACCGAACTGGGTCATCACAGCCCTCACTAGATGTACGTACTTCTCCATAATCTCGTCTCTCGCTTCGAACTCCCCCTTGACCTGGGATACGACAAGCTTCGAATCTCCACAGACTTTCAAGTTCTTGACCCTCAATGTCCCAGCCAGGCCAAGGCTAGCTATCAGAGCTTCGTATTCTGCTTCATTATTTGTAGTTGGGAAATCTAACTTCATAGCACATTCAATTAAGAAACCGTCGGGGCTCTGTAGCACCATCCCTGCTCCACTCGAATTTGTTTTTGATGCCCCATCAAAATAGAGAACCCAGAACTCCTTCTGCTTAATGTCCTCTTCTTCATTTCATTTATTACCTTCCGTGTCTTGAGGTACAGTATCTTCCTGCCCCCAACTTCTTTGTTGGGTATGCTACATTCCACCAAGAACTCAGCCAATGCCTGAGCTTTTATTGTCATTCACGGCTTGTACTTGATGTCGAATTCTCCCAGTTTTATGGCCCATTTAATCAGCCTCCCATTGGCTTTGGGACTGTGAATGATGTTCCTCAAAGGGTGATTTATTAGTACATCGATCTTATGAGCTTGAAACTAAGGACGCAACTTCCATGAGGCCATCACCAGGGCTAGAGCAAACTTTTCAGTAGTTGAATAATTCAACTCAGCTCCGTGCATAATCTTACTGACGTAATATATTGGTTTTTGGATTTTAAGTTTCTCCTTAACCAACACGGCGCTCAAAGCATTTTCTGAGATGGCTAGATATAGGTACAAAGTTTCATTCAAGACTGGTTTGGCCAATAACGGGGCTTGAACCATGTATTTCGTTAATCCTTCGAACGCCTCTTGACTTTCCTCAGTCCATATAAAATCTTTTACCTTCTTCAAGGCTTTGAAGAATGGCAAACACTTGTCTCCAGATTTGGAGATAAATCGTCCCAAGGAAGCAACCCTTCCAGTGAGTTTTTGAACATCTTTAGTAGACCGCGAAGGCTCCATGTCCAAAGTGGCCTTTATCTTGTCAGGATTTGCTTCAATTTCCCTCTTGGAGACCATCAATCCCAAAAAAATTGGAGATCCCACTCCGAAAGCACACATTGCTGGATTTAACATTATCTTGTGATATCTTAGAACCTCAAAAGCATCCCTCAAGTGGGTTATGTGATCAGTCTTCACAAGACTCTTGACTAACATGTCATCTACATACACTTCCATAGTTTTGTCAATAAGATCTTTAAAAATTTTATTTACCAACCTTTGATAGGTAGCTCATGCATTCTTGAGACCAAATTCCATAACAAGATAACAAAAACACCAAAGTCAGTGATGAATGATACCTTTGGGATGTCATCCTTATGCATCTTAATCTGATTGTATCCACTGAATCCATCCATAAAGCTTAGCATTTCATGACCAGCGACCGCATCTATCAATATCTATCCTTGGAAAGGGAAAATAATCCTTCGTGAAAGGAATATGTCCTAAGTCCAATCATGTATTAGGATTTAGGAATAACTTTTATGTAATCTGTTTTGATTTCATTGATATTAATAAAAGACTTGTTTTGTTTTTATTACGGGCTTTCTCTATTTAAGTGTTTAAATAAGATATACCATAGTTTAGAGTAAAGCTTTTTATGGATTATGATGAGATCATAATAGTGAGACCTAAAAAGATGATAACTCTAAACTTAAATAGTTCCTGGTCATAGGATTACTAACTGGTAATTAATAATCCACAAAGATCGGTACATACTATGTTTGCTTCATTATGAAGGATGTCTGTTCTCATAGACATTTGTGTGGTGACACTATAACTAGTATGTAGGTGCTTATTATAGAATAAGTTCACTGAACATGACTTGCACAACTGAACAACTGATGGAGTTCACTTACGTGTCAGCAGTTGTTCACATAGTGATAGTTGTACAAGTATCCTTAGACTTGAGGTCATCATAGTTATCTTGTGTACACTGAACTATGCTTTGGTTTAGCTCTTAGTCTCCAGGGACAATTATTAGGGCTCTACTGGGTATAGGAATTTGTACACGAAGATAGTGTATGATCAATATAGGATCTACCCCTTCCAGTGAAGGAAGCGAATGTTCAAGGCTGATCCACTTATGCTAGTTCAGGAATCTCTGGCCAGAGTGAATGAAATTAGAAAGGAGTTTCTAATTTGCATAGAACTACGCATAGTAAATGGTAAGCAAGTGATTAAATTAGATAGGCTTGACACGAGATGCATGCCTTGTATTTAATCGGGACATTGTAGGGTAGAAGGAGTTTATTGTACGGTAACTATTCACTGAATAGGTTCTTGGTATTCTAAGCAGTGAATTCATATTATCCGGATAGTCGCGATATGCTGAGAAGTATCCCTCACGATGTAGAATAAATATGATTAATTAATTAATCATATGTAATAAATTAGAGAATTTATATAAATAATGATAAAATAGTTTTATTATTATTTATTTCTACTACCGGCTTAATATTGAACCTACAGGGTCACACCATAAAAAGAGAATGATTTAATGGTGGAGGAATTAATTAATAATGGCTAATAATTATTTATTTGTGAAATAAATAATTAATTGGCAAATTTAATAATTGATTAAATGAGATTTAATTGATTATAAATTAATTAAGAAAAGTTCTTAATATTATTAATTAAGGATTTAATTTTTGGAAATTAAATCAAGAGAGAGAATTATTTCTAAAGTGTTTAGAAAAAGGATTAATAATTAAAAGGTGTTTTAATTATTAATGAGAATAATAAATGGGAAAATAATAATAATATTTATGGGAAAATTTCAGCTGAAAATTTTGCCTATAAATATACTATTATAGACCCTATTTTTATTTGAACCCCAAAACCCAAAAAGTTTAAAAAAACCCAATTCTCTCCACCTCCTTCCTCCTCCTTAACATCGTTTTCTTGGTGGATACCGTTGGAGTGCTTCACACTTGAGGAGCAACTGCTAAGGATCTCTGATCGTTGTCTCCGAATTATTTTAAAGGTTAGATTCGATCCCTATGTTTTAACCACGATTTATATGCTTTTATTTGGATTTTATATGTGTAAAAGTGTTTTGCCATGCCCCGCTGCGATTAAAAATCCAACAATGGTATCAGAGCATAGGTTGTATGCATATAGATCTGTGGTAAAAATTTCAGAATTTTATGTGCTTGTATGAATTAATTATGATTTTTACAAGTTATATTATGGATTAATTTTGTCTGATGAGAAATCATTTCTCTGAATAATTTTGAATGTTGATCTGGGTTCTACAAGTGTTGTAGATCGTCTGGGTATTTTTTTCATAATTTTATGATGTATAGATTATTTATTATGAATTTTTGAAGTTGTTGCAATTAAATTCGTAATTAAATAATCATATATATATATAAATTGTGAGTATGTATGTATATATCTGTATCATCTGTTTTCTGCATCTGTGTGTGCTGTGTTGATTGCACGGAAAGAAAAGAAGGCAGACAAAGGTACAGGGTCTGTCAGGCTCGTTTTTCGAGGAAAAAGGCGGCGACTACTGCGAGAAAAAAAAAGGGTGTCGCGCATTCCGGGAATGCGTTACACCCTGTGGCGTATTCACGGAATGCGTTACACCTTTTAATTGGTTAAAAGGGTTGTAACGCATCACCGGAATGCGTTACAGGGCTTGTAACGTGTTCCTGTAATGCGTTACAGCCCGACTGTCCACATTAAATTTGATTTTCTGGGAGTTTCGTAACTCCTTTTGGGCGTGCAATATACCGTTGGATTTGTTTTTTCGAGACGGATCTAATGGAATGATCAATTTTAGTTTATATAAAAGTTTTTAACTGTTTATATTTCCGAAAGTGTTTTAAAGCTGTTTTTAACTATTTTAACTGCTTTTAAATGCTTCATGTGATACATAGAGATGTATAATGCTTAGACTAATATGCTAGATGATGTAACATGCCTACCTTGATGTTTATTCATGTTTATATATGTGATAAATGCTTAGTTTATCATGCGATGATAGATTTATGTGAACTTAAATGAACATAAGGCGTTTGTTAGACAACCTAGTATAGTGAAATTGTTTCATAACCATAATAACAATATTATGAATACAATCATGAGATTCTTGTGTTTGTGAAACACGTAATTGAATATAAATTTCGATATGAGAGAAAGGATGATTCTGTCAACAACAGATTTCAATCTGTAAGAAAGGGTTATTAAGTGACGCCTCTTGACAATGCTCCACCCGATTTGAGAATCATCTTATTATTGATTATTGATTTGAAATATTTAATTTAAAAGGAAGAATCTCTTTATAATATGATTATGATTGTAACGTAATATAATCCCTCTAAAATTAAATAATATCAAGTAGTAATTGGCCAATGATACAACGGGCTTGTGTCGGTCATAGCCTTCCAACATGATAGAAAAGTAGTTCTTATTTTTGAATCATTGTCGGTTCATGCTACAGCCGAGGGCTTTGATTTCTAAATAAGAAATACTTGTCTATTACATAGAGATGTGTACATTGAATAAGAATATAAAGGTCGGTACGTGCTACAGCCGTGGGCCTTTGGGGACTGATTCAACTGTACGAAATGTTGGGTTAGACTTGACTTAGAATATTGAGTTTGTCGTGCCACAGCCGAGACTCAATTATTCAAGAGGCTAAAGTTTGATTAGGGAATAACATAAGATGTAATTGACAAGAGTTGTCTGCCTATTGAACATTACATGGCGGTTCATGCTACAGCCGGGGTTGGGTAATGGAATGTAGGATCCCTATTCCCACTAGCATTATGAATGCTTAATTTTTCACGTAGGGGGTTGAATAAATTAGGTAAACTAGTGGGAGCCACTTATGAATAAAGACCCGATTCATATAGTGTTTTGAAATGAAATCGATTATTTGCTAAGTGTTGTTATGTGTTTATCATTTATAGATTTACTTTGTACGTTATGTCTTCTGCACTATCACTCAGGAGCATACTGGATGCTCACAAATTGACTGGTCCTAATTATGCTGACTGGCTTCGAAACTTGAGAATTGTTCTCAGGATTGAGAAGCTGGAATACATGATTGACTCACCTAAGCCTACTGAACCTGCTAGTGATGCACATAATGATGAACATGTTGTGTATCGTAAGTGGATAGATGATGCAAATGTTGCTCAATGCATAATGCTAGCTTCCATGAACATTGAGCTACAGAAGCAACATGAGCATATGGATGCTCACACTATCCTCATGCATCTACAAGAGTTGTATGATGTGGCGGGGAGGACAGCTCGATATGAGATATCGAATGAGTTTGTAATAACCCCAATTTTTGGAAAATTTTGAAACTCTTATGAATAGTGTTTTTGCTGAATGAGAAAACTTTTCATGCCCCACTATGTAGGGATTCTGTTATGGATATTCTGAGATTTTATTAGTACTCTATATGGTATATAAGTGTATGTAAAGATCGTCAGAATCCAATTCCGAATACTTTGATTTTTCCCAGGAATCCACTAGATACGGAAAGAATTGAGTATAAGGTAACAGGATAAAAAGGATTTAAATAAAAGGATTATAAGAAAGGATCATAAAAGGATTATAATGTATTGAGAAAGGTTAAGGAAACCCAAGTAATAAGATCCCGGGTATGATCCCTCAAACGAGAAACGAGAACGAAAGTTAAGCGAACCGTATAACAGATCAGCGGTCATTAGGCAAACAATTAGAAGCTAATCAAAGAGATTAGAGGGGATGATGTCATCCAACCAATGAGAAGAGGGCAAGAAAGGGATGATGACATAGCAATGTGATGTAAGCATGACATAGGAGGGAAGGAAGTGTGGTTTAATGATAGCCACACAAAGTCAAGGTTAATTAGGTAATTAACCTAAAACAAATCAAAATTCAACCAACCAAGCAAAATATTTCATTTTTCATCAAACAAAACACAAAACCCTCCATTTCTTCATGAAGCTCTCGGCTTCTTTCTTAGCAAAATGAAGATCCAAGCTCTACCACTTACTATTTAGCAAGGTATTTATCTAAGCTTCCCCATGGATAGTTACATACTTCCTATAAGTTTAAGCTTCTAATTCCAAGCCAATCTTTTTTTATAAATTAAGGAAGAAGATGGTGAATAGTAAACTTCAAGAAATAACTTTGGTTTTCTTGATTTTTTATGAAAGTTCAAGGTAGCTTAAGCATAGATCAAGGCTTCCATGGGCATTCCAAGAATCTTTCATTGATTAAGAAGCTTCAAGGAAGGTATAACATCTCCAAACCCTAGCTTTACTTTGTATATTAGAATGATTTTGGTTGATATGGTATTAGAGTAGCTTAGTGATTGTGGTTTAGAGTTGGGTTGGAATGGTGGTGAATGGATTGTTGAAATCTTATGATTTGGTTAAAGAATGTAGTATAGTTTAAATTCAAGTTTTAAGATTTAGTAAATTGATTATAATGAGTTGATTTGGGGCTGTTGTAATGTAGTTTGGATGGAGTTTTGATTGGGTTGTGAATTGGGGTTGAATTGTGGTGGATTTGGAATGGTTTAAATTTGGGAAATCGCGCAAACATAGCCGTCGTAATGTCCGATTTACTTTAGACTGCTTTTGTTCTTAACATCAGAACCCTTGAACTCACTGTTAGGTTTTTACCATTGCCATTTTTAGATAGTTCATATTACGAGCTTCATTTTGATATGTGGTTCGTTTGATTCTGATGTACGGTTTAGGAGAAACGGTCATTTTAAGTAACGACGTTTCGCGAACGAACCATTACCCCTCGCCTTACTTTGAAACCTTGGTAAATGACCTTAAATGACTAATTGGGATAAGAAACATTTATGTAAGGTGTAATAGGCAGTTGGTAAGACATTTGCGAAAGAATCGCCTTAAAACTCGTAATGGTTAATTTATTAAAAATAGTGGAGCCGAGGGTACTCGAGCGACTTAAGTAAATCGTTAAGCGCGAAAGCGAACGTTAGGACTCTAAATGGTTAAAATCTAGTTTCTTAAGCGACCGGGGTTTAATTCTGACTTATGTTGTTGTTCATAGGTTATCGGACCCACTCTAAGCTTAAGCCTATCCGGGAGCACTCAGGCAAGTTTTCTACCCGTTATAACTGTTGTTGTGATGTATATGTGTATATGCATGATCTTGCGATAAATGCATATTTGTTATTAGCAAATTCTTGCGATATATTGTAGCATGTGATATAGTACATATACATGCCTGTTTCGTATTCTTGCCATATATATCTGTTGGTTCAGTTGATAATACCTATGCTAGAGAATAGCGGTAATTTGCATATACCCTTAGTATAGGGACCCAAAGGGGAAAACATTTTCTAAAACCGGGAGTCGAGGATCCCGAGTAGATTTTTTATATATATATATATATTTATATATATATGGTTATAGTTTTCCAAACTATTAATCGAATAAGGTTTATTCGATAACTTTATTTTATTTAATGGATATTATTTGAATATTCATTCGAGGACTTATGACTCTGTTTATTATATTTAATGATTATTAATTGGATATTCATTGGAGGATGTATGACTCCGTTTATTTTATTTAATGAATATTATTTATAATATTCATTCGAGGTATTATGACTCCGCTTATTATTTAATAATATTCTTTATTTTATTAAAGAATAAGGTTTTGATAATCAAACTTATTTTCGATTATTCAAATAAAGATAGTACTTTCATATAAGTATATCTTTGGTTATTTAATATCCATTTCAAGTATAAGTTTTAAAACTTCTACTTCGATTATTTTTATAAGGACTATCTTTATGAGAATATTATTTAAATAATAATATTCAGATATTTTCTAATATATCGGGACTGATTTATTTTAATAAATCAGCAGTACTCCAAATATTCTTAAAAATGTTTTCGAGTCTTCAAAATGATTTTTAAAGTTAGAGTGGACCCCAAAACTCAATTTTTTTATATTTAAGATCTTCCTTTCAAAGGGGATTTAAATACTCGCTCAAAACCTGGGGGATCCAGCTCTGTGGTGCATTTTACATTCGCAACGTGGTTGTTGTTTTGAGAAAACAAATGAATTGATTACTTACCTAACGTTCGGGAAGTAAGCCAATCTAATTGAGTCTACATAAGCGACAGGCCGGGGTACGGTCTATCAAAGTGTAAGTGGCTGGGTGGCAGTCCATCAACGTGTAAGAGGCCGGGTGGCGGTCCAGCACAAGGTCCTTATGTGGCCAGGGTGATGACCGGTGGGGGATTCATCCATCTACTAGTAGAAAAGGTTACTTATTGGTATCTTTGCCTGATCAGCAAGATATCGGGTTTATGCCAAAATTCTTTTCCTTTCCAAAATTTATTGGATGTTACAAACTCTGTTCATACTTTACATAACAGAGGTTCCAGGAAATATTTAAGAGATATATATGTGGATATATATATCGGGACTAAATAAAGTATCTCGTAACTTTATTTCATTCAATAATATTTCAAAGATTGAATCTATTCAAGTCTTAACTTGTGGTCTCATCTATGGGATGACCTTTTTTAAACCTATAATACTTTGAACAGTGGTAGTTCAAGTAGCCTTATAAATGATATAAGTATAGTGAAGTATTTGGTAACTTCATCTTCCTTTAAGCTTATATCCAGTAAGTAATTATCTTACTTTTGATAAAGGTTTTCAGTAAGTTATCTATTAGATACTTGCATTATTGACTACACTATATATTATCTTGCGAGCTGTAATGCTCACTCTTGCTTTATTTCTTCATCACACAACAACAGTTAGGAAGGATGGCCAGACTCAAGCAGACCCAGCGCAAGAGCGTGGGAAGCGCCCCGCGCCTTCCCGTTGAGATCATAGCTGCTATAGCTGCAGAGGTAGATCTATCTGTAGATCAGACCATCTACTTTTGAGAATCAATTATGTATAATTATAACTTGTGGCAGATAATGGCAATTAATTGTAAACTTATTAAGTAATCATTTTGGGTTGTGTACCTATTTCAATTTCATCTCTGAGACTATAACGGGTTGTGGTGTGTGTTAGTGTGGGGTCATAGCATAAGGTTAATTATTATTAATTAAGTGAAGTGATATTGTGGAAAGAAAGACCGTGACGACCCGGATCCCCGACCCCGGATCTGGGGGTGTTACAGAGTTGTTCGGTTGTAGGATGTCTGAGGGAACATCTGTGAATGACCATGTACTTAAGATGATCAATTTGATTGAACATCTTGGACAACTTGGTTTTGCCATGGATGGGGAGCTGAGCCAAGACTTGGTCTTGCAATCGCTTCCGAGTTTGTTCTCGCAGTTTGTTGTGAACTTTCACATGAATAAGTTGGATGTCAGCCTGCCTGAACTCCACAACATGTTGAAGACTACGGAATCGAATTTTCCCCCTAAGAAGAGTTCTGTTCTTCTAATTGGTGAAGGTACCAATCCTAAGAAAAGGAAGAGGAACCCTTCCAAGAAGAAGTAAGTAGGTGAGAAAACGCCGGTTCCACCAAAAGCTGAAGACCCCAAGAGCAAAGTTGTTTGCTTTCACTGTAACAAGGTGGGGCACTGGAAGAGGAACTGCAAGGTTTACCTTGCAGAATTGAAGAAGAAGAAGGGTAGTGAGACTACCGCTTCTGATTCAGGTATGTTCATGATAGAAGTGAATATGTCATTAAATCAAATTTGTACTTGGGTATTAGATACCGCCTGTGGTTCTCATATCTGCAATTTGTTGCAGGGACCAAGGAGAAGTAGGACTCTTGAGGAAGAGGAGGTGATTCTACTGATAGGAAATGGAGCAAGAGTTGTTGCTGAAGATGTAGAATCATTTCATTTACATATGCCTATGGGCAAGACTATTGTTTTAAATAATTGTTATTTTGTTCCCTCGATTGTGAGGAATATTATTCCTATGTTAGACTTGGCTGGATTTTCATTTATTATTGAGAATAATGAATGTTCTATTCTTAGAGATAATATTCTTTATGGACGTGGTGCTTTAAATAATGGTCTGTATAAATGTGACATGATTTACTTCAGATTGAACAAACTAATAAAAGAAAAAGGATGATGAAAATTTCACTTCATTGTGGCACTGCAGTCTCCATTTAGTAGACATGGAGAGAGGACTGCAAATTTGCTAGGAATGGTACACACAGATGTATGTGGACCAATGTCTAAGCAAGCCATGGGTGGATTTTCATACTTCATTACTTTCATAGATGATAGATCTAGATTCGGATATGTGTTTGATGAAACACAACTCTGAAGCCTTTGAAAAGTTCAAAGAGTATAAGTATGAAGTGGAGAAACAAACCAAACATAGTATTATAATTCTTCGATTAGATCGAGGTGGTGAATACTTTAATGGAGTGTTTCTAGATTATCTCAAAGTAAATGGTATAGTCTCCCAGTGGACTCCTCCAGATTGGTATCTGAAAGGAGAAATCAAACTTTGTTAGACATAGTTCGGTCCATGATGAGCTATGCAAATCTTCCAGTATTCCTATGGGGTTATGCATTGGAAACCTCAGCATATTTACTGAATAAGGTGCCTTCCAAAATCTGTTCCTCAAACTTCGTATGAGATATGGAAAGAAAGGAAACCGAGTCTTAAACACGTTAAGATTTGGGGATGTCCAGCTTATGTCAAGTAAGTTGACCTAGATAAGCTGGAATATCGATCCGTAAAATGTAGTTTTGTGGGATATCCTAAAGAGACTTTAGGGTATTACTTTTACACTGATCATCGGGTGTTTGTCTCCAGACATGCTACCTTCTTGGAAAAGGAGTTTATCCTTGAAGGAAATAGTGGGAGCAAAATTGAACTTGATAAAGTTCAAGAAGCACAAAATACTACAGATCGAGTGGAAACACCTGTTCTGACTGAACAACCTTTTGTGGAACAGCCCATTCATAGATCAGGGAGAGTGTCTCGCCAACCTGAGAGGTATTATGGCCTTGTCATTGAGAATGACAATGAGTTATCGATCATTGATGATGACGACCCTGTAACCTATAATGAGGCTATGAGTAGTGTTGACTCAGAGAAATGGTATAGTGCCATGAAATCCGGAATGAAATCTATGTATACGGGATACAAAAGAATGATTAGAGCAGATGGCCAGGTGGAGACCTTTAAGGCCAGGCTTGTGGCAAAAGAATTCAAACAAAGGCAATGGATTGACTTTGATGAAACCTTTTACCTGTAGCCCTGTTATAATCAGTTCGGATTTTGCTTGCGATTGCTGCTTACTACGACTATGAGATCTGGCATATAGCCCCAAATGGTTTTCTTTCCAAGGGAAATGAAAGCCTAGTGTGTAAGCTACTGCGATCCATATGTGGTTTAAAGCAAGCTTCTCGTAGATGGAACATCCGTTTTGATGAGACAATCAAAGAGTTTGATTTTATCAAAAACGTAGATGAACCATGCGTCTACAAAAGGATTAGTGGGAGCGTAATAACATTTCTTGTGTTGTATTGAATTAGAGTTGACACACATAACGACATAGTAGACCCACTCACAAAGCTACTTTATGAAAGTCACTTTCCTCAATCCATATAAAATCTTTTACCTTCTTCAAGGCTTTGAAGAATGGCAAGCACTTGTCTCCAGATTTGGAGATAAATGGTCCCAAGGAAGCAACCCTTCCAGTGAGTTTTTGAACATCTTTAGTAGACCGCGGAGGCTCCATGGCCAAAGTGGCCTTTATCTTGTCAGGATTTGCTTCAATTTCCCTCTTAGAGACCATCAATCCCAAAAAAATTGCAGATCCCACTCCGAAAGCACACATTGCAGGATTTAACATTATCTTATGATATCTTAGAACCTCAAAAGCATCCCTCAAGTGGGTTATGTGATCAGTCTTCACAAGACTCTTGACTAACATGTCATCTACATACACTTCCATAGTTTTGTCAATAAGATCTTTAAAAATTTTATTTACCAACCTTTGATAGGTAGCTCCTGCATTCTGGAGACCAAATTCCATAACAAGATAACAAAAACACCAAAGTCAGTGATGAATGATACCTTTGGGATGTCATCCTTATGCATCTTGATCTGATTGTATCCACTGAATCCATCCATAAAGCTTAGCATTTCATGACCAGCGGCCGCATCTATCAATATCTATCCTTGGCAAGGGAAAATAATCCTTCGTGAAAGGAATATGTCATAAGTCCAATCATGTATTAGGATTTAGGAATAACTTTTATGTAATCTGTTTTGATTTCATCGATATTAATAAAAGACTTGTTTTGTTTTTATTACTGGCTTTATCTATTTAAGTGTTTTAATAAGATATACCATAGTTTAGAGTAAAGCTTTTTATGGATTATGATGAGATCATAATAGTGAGACCTAAAAAGATGATAACTCTAAACTTAAATAGTTACCGGTCATAGGATTACTAACTGGTAATTAATAATCCGCAAAGATCGGTACATACTATGCTTGCTTCATTATGAAGGATGTCTGTTCTCATAGACATTTGTGTGGTGACACTATAGCTAGTATGTAGGTGCTTATTATAGAATAAGTTCACTGAACATGACTCGCACAGCTGAACAACTGATGGAGTTCACTCACATGTCAGCAGTTGTTCACATAGTGATAGTTGTACAAGTATCCTTAGACTTGAGGTCATCATAGTTATCTTGTGTACACTGAACTATGCTTTGGTTTAGTTCTTAGTCTCCAGGGACAATTATTAGGGCTCTACTGGGTATAGGAATTTGTACACGAAGATAGTTTATGATCAATATAGGATCTACCCCTTCCAGTGAAGGAAGCGAATGTTCAAGGCTGATCCACTTATGCTAGTTCAGGAATCTCTGGCCAGAGTGAATGAAATTAGAAAGGAGTTTCTAATTTGCATAGAACTACGCATAGTAAATGGTAAGCAAGTGATTAAATTAGATAGGCTTGACACGAGATCCATGCCTTGTATTTAATCGGGACATTGTAGGGTAGAAAGAGTTTATTGTACAGTAACTATTCACTGAATAGGTTCTTGGTATTCTAAGCAGTGAATTCATATTATCCGGATAGTCGTAATATGCTGAGAAGTATCCCTCACGATGTAGAATAAATATGATTAATTAATTAATCATATTTAATAAATTAGAGAATTTATATAAATAATGATAAAATAGTTTTATTATTATTTATTTCTACTACCGGCTTAATATTGAACCTATAGGGTCACACCATAAAAAGAGAATGATTTAATGGTGGAGGAATTAATTAATAATGGCTAATAATTATTTATTTGTGAAATAAATAATTAATTGGAAAATTTAATAATTGATTAAATGAGATTTAATTGATTATAAATTAATTAAGAAAAGTTCTTAATATTATTAATTAAGGATTTAATTTTTGGAAATTAAATCAAGAGAGAGAATTATTTCTAAAGTGTTTAGAAAAAGGATTAATAATTAAAAGGTGTTTTAATTATTAATGAGAATAATAAATGGGAAAATAATAATAATATTTATGGGAAAATTTCAGCTGAAAATTTTGCCTATAAATATACTATTATAGACCCTATTTTTATTTGAACCCCAAAACCCAAAAAGTTTAAAAAAACTCAATTCTCTCCACCTCCTTCCTCCTCCTTAACATCGTTTTCTTGGTGGATACCGGTGGAGTGCTTCACACTTGAGGAGCAACTGCTAAGGATCTCTGATCGTTGTCTCCGAATTATTTTAAAGGTTAGATTCGATCCCTATGTTTTAACCACGATTTATATGCTTTTATTTGGATTTTATATGTGTAAAAGTGTTTTTCCATGCCCCGCTACGATTAAAAATCCAACACTTCGGTCATGCATCATTTAGATCATTGAAATCCACACACATTCTCCATTTTCATTAGCCTCTTACCATTACAGGATTTGTTAACCATTCCGGAAATTATATTTCTTCAATGAAAATAGCTTCTAGGAGCTTCTCCACTTCTTGCTTGATGGCTTCCTACCTTTTAGGGGAAAAACTCCTTTTCTTTTTCTTTACGGTCTTTCGATTGGGATCCACGTTTAAGTTATGGGTGATCAGTTCTGGGTTGATACCAGGCATATCAGCTATAGACCATGCAAACACATCACTATTCTCTTGCAAGAACCTCACTAACTTTCCTTTAGGGGTCTCCTCCAATGATGCTCCAATAAAGGTCACCTTCTTGGGGTCCCTAGGAGCCAAGGGGATCGAGATCAAGTCTTCTGCTAGCTTTACTCATTTCTCATCTTTCTCGCAAATATCTAGATCTTCAATAGGAAAAACCTTCCCCCTGCTCCATCTACCCTCAACGAGGCCACATAACAGCTTCTGGACATCTTTTGATCTCCCCTTTCTTCTCCCATTCCGTCTCTGGTTGGAAACTTAAACACATAATGGTATGATAAAGGGACTGTCTTAAAGGCATGTATTCCTGTCCTTCCAATAATCACATTGTATGTCGATCCAGCTTTCACTACTACAAAATTCAGCATTTGTATGACTTGTCTTGGCTCCTGCCCCATGGTCAGGGGAAGCTTAATTATTCCATCCACGGGGCACTCGACTCTAGCGAAACCATATATCGACATATGAGTTGGGGTTAATTGAGAATCATCATCCTTATAAAGGTATCACGGAGCAATATATATACCGAGGCTCCATTGTCTACAAGGACTCTCTTCACCGGGTTGTTCCCTATTATTGGTGTTATGACCAGGGGATCGTCATGAGGAAATTTGACACCCTCTAACTTAAAATCATCAAATGTCATTGTTACTCCTGTCCTAACCCTCTTCGGGGCTTCTCCAACAATATGCATGACTTCTCTAGTATAAGCTTTTCTTGAGTTTTTTGATGAACTTGTAGCAGTTGGTCCTCCAAAGATTGTGTTTATCATTGGCCCTGGGTTTGTGGTCCTCCAATGATTGTGTTTATCACCGGCCCTCGGGGTTGTGGTCCTCCAAAGATTGCATTTATCACCACCCCCCTGGGTTCAAGATTTCGCCCCTGATCATCTTGATCTCCCCTACGATCATCAAAGTTCCTTCTTCCACTATTATTCCTACCTCCTCCATCTCCAGTATATTTTCTCAGCCTTCCTTTTCGAATAAGGAATTCAATTTCATCCTTCAGTTGTCTACACTCATCAGTGTTATGATCAGCATCCTTGTGAAATCTATAATATTTGCTTTTCTTTAGCTTAGCAGGATTAGCCTTCAAGGGTTTGGGCCAACGAACATCCCCATATCTCTCGATTTCCATTAATATTTGGCTTCTAGGGGCATTCAACTTAGCATATTCGGTGAACTTTTGTCCAGGTCCTCCCTTATTTGGGGTTGAATCAGCGTCTTTCTCGGTTCTAAGATACTTATCCTTAGCATTATACTCCAGATCAGTTTTTCGCTTCTTGGTGACCAACGGAATCGTTGTTCACTACCATCTTCTTCATTCTTTCCTCCACCTTGATATACTTCACTGCCCTATCTTGGAGCTGTAGCATACTTTCAGGGGGACGCTTAGTTAAAGACATCTTAAAGAACTCATCTCTAGTTCCCAGCTGCAGTGCTATCATAGCTACCTTGTCATCAAGGTCTGGAACCTTCCAAGCTTCCTTTGTGAAACGGTTCAGATAGTCTCTCAAGGACTCCTTTGTTCCTTGCACAATGCTCATGAGAGATGCTGAACTTTTCTCATGTACTCTTTCACTGATGAATTGCTTGATAAAAGCTTGATTTTAATCTCGAAAGGACCAATTGAATTCAGAGGAAGATGACTGTACCACCTCTGAGCCATTCCCGACAGGGTTTGAGGAAAGGCCCAACACTTAATAACTGTGTTAATGCGGTGCAGTAACAGTGCATTAGAGGATGTCCACACATGATTGGCGGGATCTCCAGTACCATCATATGCTTTGATGGTGGGAATTTTAAACTTCCTTGAGATGTGGGAACTTATTATTTCTTCAGTGAATGGTGGAGTTGGATCATTAGGATCTCCTAGGGGTAGAAGATCACTTGGATCAGACCAGGGGACAACAACCCTTTTTTGTATTGGACCATCTAGGTCTATGATTGGAGGATGATCTCTCTGCCTCGGAGGAAGTGGGGGTCTTGGGGTCGGGTGCGCCTCCAAGTCGTGCTTCAGCCTTTGGATCTCAGCTTCATGAGCCCTGATCCTCTCCTGTACTTCTTAAGAATTCATCCCTCGGGTGCTCCTGGGATGCTGATTAGTATTAGGCATCGGTTCTTTACTAACACGCCTCCTTCTTGGAGCCACACATCATCCGAAGATTCAGAGTCTCTTTTAGTATAAGGTCCAGAGAATTCTTGATCCTCCAGAATATGAGCCAAACCACGTATATAATGGGGCGTCTGCCCTAGTGCTTCATTCCGATTGGAATGCACACTCCCTCCAACCTCTGGGTATAGGGGCATCCCGTAAGGGGGGTTAGTGGTCACAATAGTTGAATACCCATACCCAACAAGTTGAAGGTTCACAGGTGCATGTAGCTACTGAAATTGGGAATTCGTCCCTTGAGGAGCCGGGGGATTCGTCCCTTGTGACTGAGGCTCAATTGCTTCCATCAGAGTTCTTCCTTAGGTGGAAGCTGTTAAGTAGCATTTATGTCCACTTAAAATGCTCTATGAAGGCTTGAATTGGTGTTTTGTACTTGAATTATTTGTGTATTTGATGTGTTTTGTAGTGTTTTTGCATTTCAGACATAAATAAAAGAATCAGGAGATTTAGCATTATTTTGGTGCTAAATTGGTGTTAGGATGGTGCTCAGGAAGATTGTTCGAGGATTGCCAACTCAAACCAACCAAGAAAACAAGAAAATAAAGATTTTCCAGAAGGTCAGTGCGCCCGCGCTGTGATAGCGCGCGCCCGCACCGAAGATGCAGAATTGTAGCGCGCCTGCGCTGGTGAAGCGCGCGGCCGTGCCGGGTATCTTGTTTCTAGAACAATTCTGATTTTCTGGACTTCTAATCAGCATGGGCTGCTATATAATGTTAACTTAAGATCGTTTTTCATAACAAGACGTACCAGAGCTTAAGGAGAAGGCGTAAGAAGACCATATAGCACAATTCAACCAAGGCGAATAGGATCTAGTTTATTCTTGTGATTCTTTGTTTTAAGTCATAATCTTGGATGCTAGTTTTCTTATTTTGTGAACCTATGCTCTTGTTACGTACTTGGTTTATTATTTATTTAGTATAAAGACTACGTTTGTTATAACATGCTTTCATCGGTATCCACGTTGATGATGAGTCCGATTATGGGCTAATCTTTATCGTGGAGTTCTAGCGGATTTACTTATGGATATCTTTAGTTAATATGTTTTGATGCCTTAGTGTGTGGTGAGTATATGATATCCTAGTATTGGTTGTGCTTATTCGTCTTATGAGCGTCGCGAACTTATAAGATAAAGTGTTAATCTGTATTGAAGCGAAAGTGAATGTAGGGGTTTAGAACTTGCCATGCTAGCATAGGTTCATGTATCTGATATGTATGATTCGTAGGTAATTTTAACCATCTTACTTGCCATATGTAATCAGGATAGATAACTCGTGCATTAAACCGTTATGTTGTCAAATTTTATAGACATATAGGGTCTCAATATAATGCGTGTCTATTTAGCTTATATCTCTTTTTTGGATGTCTAATAGTAGGGTATTCGTACAACGAAAGTTGGCATTTACTAGTTTCGTGTTAGCTGATTAGTATCATCACCATTGAATGCTAAGGTTGAGAACAAAAAGGCTACTGAATGAAGTAGTAATGAAGTTAGAATCCCATGTTTGTGTCATATAGTAAACAATCTTTTTATTTAATCATAGTTATAAACAATCTCCATTTGTTAATCGTCTTAGCATTGAATAATAACCATATCAATGTTGCATAAGTGCATTGATTAAAATTAACCTAAACTAGTCTCTGAGGGAATGAACTAGAAATAATTCTATATTACTTGCAATCGCGTATACTTTCATGAATATTACCGTGTTTTCGTCCTAACAAGTTTTTGGCGTCACTGCCGGGGAGTATGTGTTAATTTTTAGTTTATGTATTTGTCATCAGTGGTCATTAAAGTTCATCGTGTTTCAGGTACTCTAGCGAGCGTGTATGCATACGCGTTCTCGGTCTCGTAAGAGAACACTGGATCAAGCTGAGAAAGAAGTTGTAGTAGCTAAGGAAGTTTTTAGGAAGTTCTTGTCAAGGAGAAATTTGAAGAAGAAGCTCTTATTAAAATGGGAGAACCAGAAGTGAATACGAAGGCTTTGATGGATTACTCTCAACCGAAGATTAATGATATTCAGTCTAGCATTATTCGACCAGCCATCTCGGCTAATACCTTTGAAATCAAGTCGAACACGATTCAGATGATACAAAACTCAGTTCAGTTTGGGGGTTCTCCGATAGAAGACCCCAACATGCACATCAGAGATTTCATCGAGATCTGTGACACTTTTAAGTTCAATGGAGTTTCAGAATATGCTATTAAGTTGAGGCTTTTCCCATTCTCTTTGCGGGATAAAGCTACGTGTTGGTTACATTCTCTACCACTAGGGTGTATCACCAAATGGGAGGATCTTGCTCAAAAGTTCCTAACTAAATTATTTCCTATGGTGAAGACTGCTGTAATCAGAAACGCACTTATTCAATTTGCTCAACAATTTGGAGAGTCTTTATGAGAGGTTTGGGATCGCTAAAAAGAGATGCTTAGAAAGTGTTCTCACCATGGGATGCCAGACTGGATGATCATTAACTGCTTTTATAATGGATTGGGTGCTACTTCTAGACCCATGCTTGATGTAGCATTAGGAGGAGCCTTATGGGCTAAAAGCTATGATGAAGCTTACGAATTGATTGAGCTGATGGCTGCCAAAGAATACCACAATCTAACTCAGAGACTACTTCAAGGCAAGGTAGCAGGAATTCTGGAGGTAGATGCAGCTACAGCTATAGCTGCTCAGCCTAAGGCATTGACGATATACGTGGATTCTTTGGCAAAGTTAATCAGATCACTAGTGTCTGTGAGCTTTGTGCTAGTGCCCATGAGACAGAGCAGTGTGCTATTTCTAGTAAATCAGCTCAGTTTGTGAGCAACTTTCAGAGGTCGCAACAGCCTGTTCCAGCCACCTATCATCTCAACAACCACAATCATCCTAACTTCAGCTGGAGCAATACTCAGAATATGGTTTAGCAGCCTTATCAGCAGTATGCAGCAAAAAAATACAACCCTCCTGGTTTTCAGCAACCGCAATATGCACCAAGACAACAACTCTAGCTGCAACAGTCTAATGAAAAATCAGAATTGGAGGAGTTGAGGCTCATATGCAAGATCCAAGCGGTTTCTATGAAGACCTTGGAAAATCAAATTGGGCAAATTTTCAATGCTTTGCTAAATCGTCAACCTGGTATACTGCTTAGTGACACTGAAGTGCCAGGAAAGAGGGAAGCTAAGGAGCAGGTGAAGGAAATTACATTGAGGTCTGGAAAGGTTGCAAATTCTGAAAAATCTCAAGTTTCGGAAGAAGAAGTTGTGGCTGAAGAAGAAGTGCGGAAGGAAGCAGAAGTGGAATCAAGGAAGACTACTGTGGAACACACTCCTCCTGAGGGTAATACAGGGGAGAAACAGATCTATCCTCTACCTTCTTTTCCTAAGAGGCTGTAGAAGAAAAAGCTGGATAAGAAGTTTGAGAAGTTTCTGGAGGTGTTCAAGAAACTTCATATAAATATACATTTCATTGAAGCTCTTGAATAGATGCCTAGTTATGCGAAGTTTATAAAAGGTATTCTCTCTCGGAAAGTGAATCTTGATGACTTAGAGATAATTGCTCTTTCGGAGGAATGCAGTGCTGTGGTCCAACAGAAGTTGCCTCCGAAGCTTAAAGATTCTGGAAGCTTCACTATTCCTTATACCATCGGAAAAGTGTCATTTGACAAATGCTTATGTGACTCAGGAGCTAGCATTAATCTGATGCCCTTGTCAATATTCAAGAAATTAGACTTACCTGATCCAAAACCTACTTATATAACCTTGCAGTTGGCCGATCGATCTATTGCATATCCACGAGGCATTGTGGAGTATGTCTTGGTCAAGGTGGATAAACTCATCATTCATGCTGATTTTTTAATTCTTGATTTCGAAGAGGATAAGAAGATTCACATAATCTTGGGAAGACCATTCTTGGCTACTGGCCGAACCTTGATTGATGTGCAGAAGGGTGAGCTTACTATACAAGTGCTGGATCAGGATGTGACATTCAATGTTTTTAATGCCATGAAATTCCCGACTGAAAACGAGGAGTGCTTAAAAGTGGAGTTGGTCGATTATGTTGTTACTTCAGAACTTGATCAAATGTTAAGGTCTGATGCCTTAGAGAAGGCCTTGTTGGGGAATTCAGATAGTAAAGATGATGAAGGTGATGAACAGTTGCAGTATTTGAATGCTTCTCCTTGGAAGTGAAGGTTAGATATGCCTTTTGAATCTCTTGGATTGGAGGAGTTGAACAAATCTCCAAAGCACCTCAAGCCATCTATTGAGGAAGCTCCTACAGTTGAGCTTAAACCATTGCCTGAACACTTAAGGTATGCTTTTTTAGGTGATGCATCTACTTTGCCTGTTATTATTGCATCTGACCTTTTAGGTAGTGATGAGGAAAAACTCATAAGAATTCTGAGAGAGATCAAGTAGGCAATTGGATGGACTATAGCAGATATCAAGGGAATCAGCCCTTCTTATTGTTTGCATAAAATTCTGCTAGAGGAAGGAAGCAAGACTACTGTTGAGCAACAGAGAAGGCTTACTCTGATCATGAAAGAAGTTGTAAAGAAAGAAATCCTCAAATGGCTAGATGCACAGATCATCTATCCCATCTCTGACAGTTCTTGGGTGAGTCCAGTTCAGTGTGTGACGAAGAAAGGAGGTATCACCGTTGTTGCTAATGAAAAAAATGAGCTCATTCCTACTCGAACAGTCACGGGGTGGAGAGTTTGCATGGATTACAGGAAGCTGAACAAAGCCACAAGGAAGAATCACTTCCCTCTTCCGTTTATTGATTAGATGCTTGACAGGTTGGCTGGGCATGAGTACTACTGTCATCTGGATGTCTATTCGGGTTATAATCAGATTTGTATTGCTTCAGAAGATAAGGAAAATACTACATTCACTTGTCCGTTTGGTACTTTTGCCTTTAGAAGAGTTTATTTTGGGTTGTGTGGTGCACCTGCCACATTTCAGAGATACATGATGGCAATCTTCTCTGACATGATTGGTCAGAATGTGGAGGTGTTCATGGATGATTTCTCTATGTTTGGTGATTCTTATGACGAATGTTTGCAAAATCTTGGTGTCGTTCTTAAAAGGTGTGTTGAGACCAATTTGGTTATCAACTGGGAAAAATGTCATTTTATGGTGTGAAAGGGCATTATTCTTGGGCACAAGGTCTCTAGTAAAGGTCTTGAGGTGGACAAAGCCAAGGTGGGGGTTATCAAAAACCTTTCTCCACCAATTTCTGTGAAGGGAGTTCGCAGCTTTCTTGGTCATGTGAGTTTCTATCGGCGATTCATCAAGGACTTCTCTAAAATCTCTAAACCCTTGTGCAATCTTCTAGAGAAAGATGTCCCTTTCAAATTTGATGACGATTGCCTAGCTTCTTTTGAGATCTTGAAGAAGAGTTTGATCACGGCACCGGCCAAAACAACACCTAATTGGGATGAACCTTTTGAGATGATGTACGATGCAAGTAACTATGCAGTTGAAGAAGTTCTTGGATAGAGAAAGAACAATATATTAAATATGGTCTACTATGCTAGTAAGACCCTCAATGGTGCTCAACTGAACTATACTACTTTTGAGAAAGAACTCTTAGCCATTGTCTGTGTTTTGAGAAGTTTCGATCTTATTTGCTTGGGACGAAGGTGACAGTTTTCACTGATCACGCTACTTTTCGATATTTCGTCTAAAAGAAGGACCTAGACTGATTCGATGGGTTCTTTTACTTCAGGAATTTTAGTTAGAGATCAAGGACAGGAAAGGTACTGAGAATTAAGTTATTGATCATCTCTCTCATTTGGAAGATCCAAGTGTAACTTCACAAGATAAGACATTGAAAAATGGGTCTTTTTCGGATGAGTAGTTGTTTGGGGTATAAGATGAAGAACCTTGGTTCGCAGACATTCTGAACTACCTTGTAAGTAATATCGTGCCTCCAGACTTATCTTATGCTCAAAGGAAGAAGTTTCTTCATGAGGTGAAGTGGTACATGTGGGATGAGCCATTTTTATTTAGCCAGAGAGCTGACTAAATCATCAGGAGATGTATTTCGTACAGCGAAATGGGGGGGGGGGGATCTTGCGAGATTTCCATTTGACTGCGTATGGAGGCCACTATGGGGGAGAAAAGACAGTAGCTCATATCCTTCAAGCAAGATTTTTCCGGCCTACATTATTTAAGGATGTGCATCAATTTGTTTTGAAGTGTGATCGCTGCCAGCGTGTGGGTAATATGTCAAAAAGGGATGAAATGCCTCTTAATGTGCATCTCGAGGTTGAAGTGTTCGATGTTTGGGGAATTGACTTTATGGGGCCATTTGTCTCATCTTGCAATGACCAGTATATCTTGTTGGTGGTTGATTATGTCTCAAAATGGGTTGAAGTTAAGGCATTTCTAACAAATGATACGAAGGTAGTGCTAAATTTTCTTCATAAGCAGATATTCACAAGATTTGGGACTTCAAGAGTCATAATCAGTGACAAGGGATCACATTTCTGCAATTGCAAGTTCACTGCTATGATGCAAAGATATAATATGAATCATCGAATTGCTACAACCTACCATCCTCAGACTAATGGTCAAGATGATGTATCTAATAGAGAGATCAAGCATATTTTAGAGAAGGTTGTGTGTCTATCGAGGAAGGATTGGTCTTTAAAGCTAGATGAGGTTGTTTGGGCGTATCGTACAACATATAAGACTCTGTTAGGTATGTCACCATTTCAGTTGATTTATGGTAATGGGTGTCATTTGCCTGTGGAGCTCGAGCACAAAGCATATTGGGCTTTGAAGAAGTTAAACCTTGATTTGGATGCAGCTGGTAAGAAAAGAATGCTTCAATTGAATGAACTCGACGAGTTTCGGCTTCAAGCGTATGAGAACAACAAAATGTATAAGGAGAAATTCAAGAGGTGGCACGATAGGGGTCTAGTGCTCAAATCATTTGTGTCGGGGAAACAAGTTCTATTATTCAACTCTCATCTCTGTCTTTTTCCCGGAAAGTTGAAGTCGAGGTGGTCAGGGCCATTTATTATCAAAACTGTGTGTCCACATGGAGCGGTGGAGATTTTTGAAAATGATCCAGGCCAAGCGTTCAAAGTGAATGGACAAAGGTTGAAGCACTACTATGGGGATATGGAAAACCGTGAAGTGGTTAGTGCCATTTTATTGTCTACTTGATCTCGAGTTTATACGTCAAGCTAACGATGTAAACCAAACGCTTCTTGGGAGGCAACCCAAGTTTGTTGTACATTAGTATATAGAGGAAGAAGAAAACAAGGAGAAAAACATAAAAAAATCAGAAAAAGAAAATTTTTCAGTGTCAACTACAAAAGCACGGCGTGCCCGCGCTGATAAGCGGGGCTACCACGCTGATTTTCAAGAGATTGTGCACGCCCACGCTCCCTGGCGGGGCGGCCGCGTTGGATTGACAGAAGCACGGCGCGCCCGCGCTGGCCCCCTGAAGCTGAAAAAAATCAAAAAAAATTGAAAATCAAAGACAAAATCAGCTTGCAAACGAATTTTCCTCCTCCACTTCCCATATTTCCCTCTCCAAATCAATTTCAATCAACCCCATTACTACCATTATTCTCATAATCAATTCCCACTTTTTTTCATAACTAATTCTCTCCCAAATCCCTATATATACACACACTATACACAAACTCTTCCATCACTACTCAAATTCTCAAACACAAATCTCTCTTATATACACATGTCTTATTCAAACTTATTCACTTTCAATGGCACCCAAAAGACGTTTGAGGTGAAGGTGCTCCATCTGTAAGAGGGGAATCTACTTCATTTATTATTGGTTTCAAATTTTGCAGAGCCTCAACTCTCCCTTCAAGCTGTTTCTCATTGAAATATCCTTGCATTATGTCACTTTCAATGAATTTCATCTTCCAAAAATTTAATTTTTAGGATATCTTCTAAGAATAATGTTGTAGGAGTTGGTTTGGTGGAATACTTTTTTTCATGCTCAATGAAGTAGTGAACACGGATTTCCTCACTTTGCTGCACAATCATATTTTCTGATTCATCATCCAAAATATTCCTGACTTCACCACCTCTCCTTCGAAAACCCTTTATAGCTTCACGGTAAAATTCCTTAAAATCATATTGGTACCCTTTTATACTTCCAACCCCATTCGGGGTAGGGAATTTGATCGTCTGACGATGAATAGAAGTTATAACTCTTATCTCCCGTAAGAAAGGTCTTCCAAGAAACACATTTTGGGAGGATTCTTGATTGAGAACCTTAAATTCGAGCATCTTAGTTACAGAGAGGGGAGTCCCCCCCAAGGTGCATGGCAATCATATCGAACCCATGACCCTAACGCCTTCGGCTGAAAAACCGTAGACCCAAGCATCTTCCATGGACATATCTCGATCAGGTTAACCAATTTTTATAAGTGTTGTAGTAGAGGATATTCGCTGAGCTTTCACTATCTATAAATACTCTATAGACATTCTTAGTCCCAATATAGATAGATATAACTAAGGCATCATTGTGAGGGGATGCACCCAACTCACATCTACTTCTTTGAAGGTGATGTCCATGGACTCTCCTTTGAATACTTTCGGTGGTCTTGTCTTCAAGCTATGGACATAGGTCAAAGGCCTATATCTTGCTTCTCTTGCATATCTTTCGAGTGCCCGGTTGAAGTATTCCATACCAGGATATCTTCCAAATATCGCTCGAATGCTTTCATCTTAAACAAATTTATTTTTTCCGGGGACTTCAATGTTGGATCCATGTGATGTACGACTACTCCTTCTTTAATCTTATCAGAGTCATTCCTTTGTCTTCTCACTTCCTTCACTACCCATTCACCAAGATAGCCACGATTGATCAAAGCTTCAATTTCATCTTTCAATTGAAGACATTCATTGGTGTTATGTCTAGAAGACTCATGATATTCGCAACATTTCTTTTTGTCCTTGGTTTGCCAAGATGACAAAGTATATGGTTTTCTGAAAAGTCCCTTATTCTTGTTCACCTCAAAGATATGCTCAATCAAAGCTGTAAAGGGGGTATTATTACTCATCCAACTATCATAACTTGAGGGAGGACTACTCCATTATCTTCGTACAGTGTCAACATTTACTCGGTTTGGACTTCGACTATTTCTCAAACTTGGGGACCTGTCCCTTTTCTTTGGCTTCCCCTTCCGGCTTTCTTGCGTGACGGGGCGTACCTCCGCCAGAGATCGTTCTACGGCCTTAAAGGATTCGGCCTGAGCTAAAACATCTTCCATAGTAGACGGATCATTCCCTTGTAGATGCTTGCAAAATTCTGAACCTACTCTTAGCCCGACTATCAAGAAACTTTTTTTTAGGAAATGAATAAAACACAGGGGGTGATTGTGTTTTACTATTTTTGAGCTTTTCTTGAATCTTTTATGGTTGAACAAAGTAAATCAAATCTTGTAGTAAAGATGTGTTCATGCAGAAATTAAGCTTGCAGAAAATAAAGAACACAAATCTTCAAAACTCACTTAATTTTATATTAAAATTAAGAATGTTTTGATACAAAATTTCTAGGCTCTTTGTTGATAAAGAGGTTAGCTTCTTCTTGAGAGAGTTACAATATTTTCTTTCTAAATTGTTACAACTGACTAAAGGACCAGTGTTAACTTTATAATTTAGTTAACTGATGGTTTACACAGTGTACAATAAGACATGCTATTAGCTTTTATAAACAGTCACTTGTCATTTCCATTTATAGAAAAGTATATCTTCTATTTCTGGCTTAACATATCTTTAGCATCCTGTGATTATCTTGATCTTCCTTTGTCAGTTAATCTTCACCATTGATCTTGCACATCCTTCAAGCTGCTTTTTGTAGACTTGTCAATCCAGCTGTTTGGATTGTTTATTGATTGTTAATCTTGGATATTGAACTGGTCTGCAATTTTGTACTCTGAGATTTTACCTCGAGATCTCTAGTTTGATCTATAGAGAACTTGACATCTCGATACGTATATTGGCCTATCGAGATATCTAGTACTCTATAGTTAATTTGGCTTGTAGAGGTCTCAAGTTCTCTATAAGAGAATTTGGCTTGTCGAGATCTCTAATCTTCATATCTTCACTTTGACTTATCGATAACTCTGAGTTCTCTAGTGACTTCTTGACTTGTCGATATCTCAGAGTTCTCTAGTCAAATTTGACTTTTCGATATCTCAGAGTTCTCTACTGAATTTTAACTTATCGATATCTCTGAGTTCTCTACTGGAATTTAACTTATCGATAAATCTGAGTTCTCTAATGAATGTTGACTTGTCGATAACTCTGAATTCTCTAGTGAAGAAATGACTTGTCGATATCTCCAATCTTTATGTCTTCAATTTGGCTTGTCGATATTTCTGAGTTCCCTATAAGCTTTCCTGAGTTCTCTATAAGTCATTCTAGAGTTCTCGAATGACTTCTCTATATCATTAAATATGTGACTTGTAGAGATCTTGACTTAGAACATTTTTCCTAAAACAGATTTATTCAACTCCAAGCTTCTTCATAATTCCCCTGAGGCATGATCTTCTTGATCTTCTCCTAGATGGAATTCTTAGGCTTGACACTGTTTATAGAAAAAGACTCCAGTCTGCTCCTTTGACATTTTTACAGACTTTAATTGTTACAAGTACAAAATACAGATTAAGATAACAATACAACTTACTTAGGGTTGACAAATTGTCTTAGTCTTGTTAAGGTACATGCATGTCTTGTACAACAATCTCCTCTAATTTATGAGAAGATTGCTTAACACAAATTTACGCCTGTTCTCCAAGTTTAAAATGATAGAAAATAAAATTTAATACACAAAGCTTGATAGAATTACAACTTTTGTCCAACATAAGATTTACAAGGTTCAATGGTTATAAGTATCAGGTAAAGACAGTTTTTGTATCAGCTTCTTCCCTAAGAACATCATTCAAGTGATCTAGAATTTCAAATTCTTCAATGATAGGTGTTCCACTTAGAGCTTCTACAAGTTTTTGTCTTGCTACTTTGGGATAACCACTGTCTAGCAAATCTATTCTAAACCTTGAGAATCCACCAGCTTTAATGTTTAGAAATTTCCCATCTTTAGAGATTCTGCTCATTTCTTTGGCCTTTAGCTCTTCTGATCTTTTTATATACATCTCTATTTCTTCATCATACTTCCTCTTTCTCTCTTCAGCTTCAGCCTCATTTATTTTCTTAGTTTCCTCCCTTTCAATCAACCATTCAATTAGAACTGATCTCCATGCCCTTGTAGCAGTATCCTTGTCCTTTAGCAAACTTATCACTCTTTTAATTTCTGTTGGTGACAGAGAATCTATTAAGTCATTGTCAAGAAAAGTGAAGGACCCATCTTCAAAATAAATTCTAACTTCTCTCATGGAAATAACCCAGACTCTAACTATTTCTTCAGCTAGGTGTTGGAAATAATCTTCATCTGAGGTGCACCAATTTAGAGGCAGAAAGTCAGACTCCTTAAAACAGTTCCAGATGGCCCTTTCAGTGACTTCTTCTTTGTTTGTAGGCTTAACTTTCTTAGGATTTCTCCCTACAGATTTGTGCTTAATTTTCAGTGAGGGTTTAGCTAAAGGTAGGGTAGTCATTTTCTTGAGATTTGTCTGGCTTGTGGTGATTGGAATTTTTAGGAAATATTTAGTTGTTTGTTTGTACATAAATTTTAGCTTTGAGGTTTGAGGTGGTTTGATGTTTGAGATAGTTGATATTGTAGGTTGAGCTAGTTGTGTTTGGATTTTTAAGGATTGGTACTCCTCCTCTCACCCCTTCTCTTCTTTTCATCATCTTTCTTGTCATCCTCCTTCTTCTCTCCACCCTTGCTGCCAGATGGCTTACTGGATTGACTTGGATTTGATCCAGAAGGATTTTGATCATTATTCTTCTACTCATCATCATCCAAATCATACTTGTTGATTTGTATTTTGGGCAAGTTGGCTTCTGCATTATCCAGATATCTCCTCAGTAGCTTTATCATTTCCATATCATCATTGTTCTTGTTCTTCTTGGTTTTTAAACAAGTTTCTAGGATCATGATAAGCTTCTTATTACTCATATCACACTATTTGGGGATCTGAAAATGTTTGAATTGTTTGGTGTTTGGACAGATGTATGTTATACCCTTGTTTGGCTGTAGATATGCTTCAGGAAAAGCAGCCACTTGAGCATTTCTCAATTCAGTTAATATCAAGGTATCTTTATGAGTTATGACTTTGACTTTGTTGATGAAGATATCCAACTCAGATGCCCTCCTTGAGATAAGGTAATTGAGGGACACCTACATACATCTGTCTGTCCCTAAGTCATTAGCATTGATCACTATCTTCTTTTGCAAAAAGTTGTCCTGATTGACCATGATCACTCTTATGAAATTAATTGTCTTGTCTAGGGCCTTTTTGTATGTGAAGTGATTTTTGTTGAGAGAAGCTTTTACGGCTTTGAGTAGTTTATCAAACTCTCTGCTCAGACTAGGTCCTTCAGCAGCCCTAATAAGTCTCTCCATGTCAAGATCAACTTCTTTAGATAATTTCTTTTTGGCACCCTTGACTTGTTGTTGAGATGACCTTGATTGTGCCAATCTAGCCTCTATCTCCCCCTTAGTCTTGTTGGCAAGCATGAGGATGGGAGTAGGGATTTCAGGCCTTACCTGTTCAGGTAGAGAAGGTAGTGGTATGTTGAGTTTGCCCATGATGGCTCTCAAAGCTATAGAGTTCTGCATTTGAAGATGCTTATGGGAGTCCACCAGGGTCTAGATATCTGTTTGTTGACTCTTGACAAGAGATGTCAAGGCCTGAACTTGTGCAGTGAGAGAAGAGTTGGAGTCTTGCAGTGCCGAGACTTGGCCTTGTAGAGATTGAATCTGTAAATTTGTTGAAGTAGATGCAGGTTGATGAGAGGTTGATGTAGAGATAGCAGTAGATGATCCAAATGTAGCTTGCACAAATTTCTGAATCTCATCCATGACCAAAGGAGAAGGAGTGTATCTTGCAGTGTGCATCTGATCCAACTTCAACCTTGTGTCATTAGATTTAATGATATGATTTTGAACTTGATTGTGCAAGGCTACAAAAGAATCTTTGAGTTGAGTTATGTTTTTATCAACCCCACTGAGATCAGACCTAGACATTTATTCTGAGAAGGTTTCGAATTGATTTTTGATCTCAGTTTGAGAGGGAATGATTTCATCCATCTTTTTCCTTACAATCATCCTGATTCTGTCTTCATGACCAGTCAATTTGACTTCAAGAGCTTTATCAAAAAGATAAAAAGCCTTGAGCTGGGCTTTGTACACGTCTGTGACTGCATTGTATACCTCTTATGGAGTCAAATCCTTTGCATTGCTTCCAAGGATTATAATATACTCTTCCCTAAATCTGTCCAATACTTGATCCATCTCCAACACAAAATCTTGTGATAGCCATGCATCCACATTACCATCCTGTTCTTCATCATTCACAATCTTCTCCTTCTATTTTTCAACATCTTCATTGTAGGTGAGCATGATGGCCTGATAGTCTTGATTGATCATATCAGAAGTGAGTAGATGTTGAGATATGTTGGCCAACCTAGAAATCTGCTCTACTAGTAGATCATCTACAAAAGTTGGTTGAGAGCCAGATTCTTGCAGCCACTGAGAGAGAATGTGAGGTTGTTGAGGTTATGAAGTAGATGGTTCAGAAACACCTGTGACTGATGTCACATTTTTACTCATAGATTGCTCTATGGTTATAGCTAGTTATTGTTCCTCACCAAGTGTGGGAACCTCCAATTGAATTAGAGGGGATTTGACTAGGTTACTTCTATGTACACCAGTCTCAAACCCTTGTGTGTCTTGCAACACACTGGCACCTGAATGTGCTATACTTGCCTCCCCTATGACAGGATCATTGGCAATTTTACTCCTAGCATCAACTGCCAAGGCAATTTTTGCTAGGGTTTTGAGGGGAGTTGTCCCTACATGAGGAACCTCCAATTAAATTGGAGAGGATTTAGGTAGCTCCCCCTCAGGAGTACTACCCTCAAACCTTAAAGTCTGTGAAGACTGATTGGTACATGAAGGTGCATTTTGAGTTTCCATGGGGTTTTCAGTGAAAACTGATGAATCCCCCATGTCTGTGATGGTGTCATCAAGGTCTACCCCAGCTAGTAGCATCTCACCATCTAAATGATGTGTCTGGGTGGTGAGCAAGGTTTCTAGAACCAAGTCACTTGATTTTTGTTGCACTTGAGAAGTGGATTCAAGTACAATTGGAAGAGAAGAAATTTTAGATATAAGAGACATTTGCTCAGTTGTGAGTGTTGGAAGCTCCCCCTGAATAGATGAGGGAGCTTCAAGAGATGTGTCTTTACAGTGTATGCCTTCCTTATTTCTCCTACCATACACTTGAATTGCTTCTTGTGCAGGCTGTGCAGACTCACTACTGGTTGCTTTTACAACTACATCCTGTTGGGAGGATGCAGAGGTAGCTTGAGTGGTCAGCTCAATTTTTTTACTCCTTTTGGTTCTCTTGACCAAAAATGACTCTTTTTCAGGTATATCCTCACCATTCTCAGTTACAACAATTAAGGTTGCCCCCTTTCTCTTCTTTTTACTCACCTCATCCTTTTGAGAAAATGAGGTGGTTGATTGCCTAGATTCTAAAGGTTTTGAAAGAATGGTTGCAGCTTGGGAAGATCCCTGTTGGTGATCCTGTGTTTGTACTTCCACAGGTTCAGGGATCACAGTTGTGCTAGATTGATTACCACTACTTCTCATGTCTGACATAAAATAAGGGTAAGTCTTAAATCTTTCAATCATGAAAGGTGTTAACTTAAGACTTAATGGTACCTTATTCTTTGTAAGAAGTGATGCAAATAAAATTTTGGATACTTTCTTACAATTGCCAATTAGTGTCCTGTTTACACCTTCTAGCATATGTATGTCATTTACTTTATAATTTAAAGCTGGCATAATAAATCTAGGCAGAAAGATCTCCTTACCTCTGGACTCCAATGGAATTGTCAACCTGGTGCTCAGCTCCTCCAATATGTAGTGTCCTACATTTATCTGTTTGTTGTGAGCAATGGAGTAGACCAGCTTCTGGACAATACTGGATATGTTGTCAAATCCTGACTTTCTGTAAGTAAATGCCCTTATCACAGAGTCAAAGATGAATGACCATTCCCTCCTCAGATACTTCTTGTTCATGAAATCCTCTCAGAATAATTGATGAAATCCATGAACTCATACAACTCATCCTGAGTTGGTGCCTCCACCAGATTATCAGTAGGAATGCCCAAAGCCTTGTTGACATCATCCTCAAGAATCTCCACCTGTTGTCCCTTGATTGTGCAGTTTATCACTATAGTTGCAGCTTGATTCTCATGCACAATTGTTCTAGTTGTTGCTGTGTTCCAGAAATCACCTAACACATCTAAATACAACACATGATTAGCAGTTAGAGCACCTACAAAGTAGGTCTCAGAAAGAAATTTAACAAAGCACTGAAAAACTTCAGGTGCTTGATTTGCATCTAGAAATGCAAGAAAATTGGTTTCCTTGGGGATAAAAGGTACAAGATTATTGGTTGCCATTGATATGAATATGAAGTTTAGTGGGTAAAAGAGTTTTGTGACAAAAAATAAAAAACGAGAGAGAAATTGGTTTTGGACTGAAAGCTAGGTCACTTGAGATCTCGAAAGTTATAAGTATGTATATGTATCGAGAAGTTTGGGTATTTATAGTAAAAGTGAATGACTTGTCAAGAACTCAAAAATAGACGTTTGAAACTTGTCTATCGAGAAGTCATTTTAAATTACTCTTGTAGAGAACTAAGAATTGACTTATCAAGATGTCAAATAAATACCCAGTTTGTCCAAAAATGGACTGAATAAATTCCAACTTTTATTTGAATAAATTCAAAATAAAATTAGAATAAATTTTCCAAAAATATTTTACTAATATATTTTATTAAATTAAATTATTTCAGTTCTGAGTTATTGATAAGTCAAAAATTGTACTTGTAGAGAACTCTGTGAATTAACACTACTAGAGAACTCTACAAGGACTCATCGATAAGTCATATTTAAGCTTATCGAGAAGTCACTCGAGAAGTCAGTAAATTGACTTGTCGAGAACTCACTCGAGAAGTCCTAAAATGACTTGTCGAGAAGTCAATTAGACTTATCGAGAACTCAGTTCTCTATATATTTTTGATTTCTGTAATTCTGCCTTGTGTTAATTTTACATATTAAGGATGTAAATTAACAATTGGGTAGTTTAGTTAGAATTTAAAAAAAAATCCAAGTTGAATTTTGAATTTTGAAAAATAAATATGCAGAGATTTCTGAAATATTTATAGTTCATATTTCAGTTAATTTCCAATTAAATCAAATTAATTTTGATTTACTGGAAATTAATCTGCTGCAAAACATTAGTTGAGTTCTTTCCTTATGATGACGAATTAAGCATTCCAATTTCACCTACAAGTCTAGTGAAAGTTGCTTCATTCAAAGGTTAAGTAAAAATGTCAGCTAATTGTTTTTCTGTTGGAACAAAAATGAGCTCAGTGGTACCATTTGTAGCATGTTCTCTAATAAAATGGTACCTTACATCAATGTGCTTAGTTCTAGAGTGATTACCTGGATTAGCTACTATAGATAAAGCACTAGTACTGTCACACATGATAGGAATTTTGTGTAACACTAGGCCATAATCCATTAGCTGATTTCTAATCCAAAGCACTTGAGCACAACAACTTCCTGCAGCTATTTATTCATCCTCAGCTGTAAAAGTTGATATAAATTGTTATTTCTTGATATACCAGGATACAAGTCTTTGACCAAAAAATTGACAGCTTCCACTAGTACTCTTCATGTCAACCATGCATCCAGCAAAATCTGCATCTGTGTAACCAATAGCTTCAAAACCAGTTCCCTTAGGATACCATAATCCCAAGTTTGGAGTTTCCTTTAAATATCTGAAAATCCTCTTTACAGCCATCAAATGTGATTCTTTTGGATTGGCTTGAAATCTTGCACACAGACATGTAGCAAATATGATGTCTGGTCTACTAGCAGTTAATTAAAGCAATGAACCAATCATTCCTCTATATCTTGAGATATCTACACTCTTGCCATTTTTATCTTCATCCAACTTTGTTGCAGTAGACATAGGTGTAGATGCAGGTGAACAATCAACCATACCAAACTTTTTTAATAAATCATTGACATACTTAGTTTGGCTGATAAAGATACCATCACTTCTTTGACTGACTTGAAGTCCAAGAAAGTAACTCAGTTCCCCCATCATACTCATTTCATATTCACTTTGCATAAGCTTAGAGAATCTTTGGCAAAGCTTCTTATTTGTAGAACCAAAGATGATATCATTCACATAGATCTGAACTAGGATCATATCCTCACCATGTTTCTTGTAGAAGAGAGTCTTATCTATGGTACCTCTAGTAAAACCATGTTTAAGTAGGAATTCTGACAGTTTATCATACCAAGCTCTAGGTGCATATTTCAATCCATATAGAGCCTTGAATAATTTGTACACAAAATTTGGAAGTTCTGGATCTTCAAAGCCAGGTGGCTATTACACATAAACTTCTTCTTCTAGCTCACCATTCAGGAAGGCACTCTTGACATCCATTTGATACACTTTAAAGTTTGAGTGTGCAGCAAATGCTAGAAAAAAATCCCTATTGCTTCAAGTCTTGCAACTGGAGCAAAATTTTCATCATAATCAATTCATTCTTCTTATGAGTAGCCTTTTGCAACCAACCTTGCTTTGTTTCTGGTAACTATACCATTTTCATCCATCTTGTTCCTAAACACCCAATTTGTTACAATTATGCTTCTATTCCTTGGTGCAGGAACTAATTCCCAAACTTTATTTCTCTCAAACTGATTCAGTTTTTCCTGCATGGCAGTTATCCAATCAAGATCCAGTAAAGCTTCATTAATTTTTTTAGGCTCTACTTGAGACAGAAAACATGCATGTAGGCACTCATTATGTGACGCCCTCCAAACTCGGGTCAGAAGTTTGGGGCTTACAACACACACACCACAGTATATAAATCTGTATATAAAATATTATATGCATTGGCCTTTCTTTACACAACCACGGATCGCAACAGGTTAAAGTATGAAAATAAGCCACAACCTTAACTTTTATTACATCGTACCAAATCCCAACTAATTTAACTTACAATTGCTAATGATATCGCACTTACAATCTTACATAACTCATCTACAATATAATGCTCCTTCTAGCTCGATCCAGCTTAACCTGGAATCCTAGCTCGCACACTGGACTGGGAATCCTCGTTACCAATAATTTCATTTTCAACTATTGAAAATATAAAAAGGTTTGCAAGAGTGAGCTAACTAGCTCAGCAAGTCATAATAGCAATAACCGAGGTTAAACAATAATCAATTGAAATGATTCAGAAGAATCAAGTTTCTGAATAAGCAATGATTAGAATTGGATATTCACTTTTCCTTTTAAAAACAAAGGTTAGTCTGCTGATCAGTCACGCGCTAACCCTGATCAAGGCTCCCAGCTTTGATCTATATACTGGATCCAAGGCACGCATTACCCTATTATGACCACGAATCTGGTCCAACCATGAATCTGGTCCACATTTATAAAACCATCCAATTCTAAAATATTTTAATATGATAACCAAATGTAATTCAATAAGCTGAATCATAAACGACATTTATCTTGAAACATAGGGTGATTCACAATACCATGAGGATATAACAAGGAATTTAAAAAGATTGGCTTTCAATCAAGAAAAGAATCAGAAAGTAGAAGAGCAAGGGTTCAATGGTTACAAGGATTGGTCTTCTATTAAACAAGGAATAAGGGTAGGTATATCAAACAATTCAATATTAGAAATCAGTATGTGGTAGATATATATTTGTGGAGTAGTATCGTATGTGTTTGGCTCGTATCTGAGAATTGAACAATCAATGGTTTATGAAGAATAAGGCTTATGGCTCAAGATCAATAAGAATCAGGGTTCAAGGTTGAATAGTTTAAAACACTTGCAATATAAAACAAGAGTTATTTTGAATAATAGCAACGTGTTATGAGAAAGTTCGAAAATATTTGCAATATCTCTTGAAGAAAGCTTCAGAAGTACTTTCCTTATCACAGATGATTTCCAACTTTACTTGTACTCATCTAACAGTTTTACTCATCAATCATTTTCCTTCCTTTTTCTATGCCTTGCTTCTATTCATCAATCACTTGCCTTCTCTTTCTACGCTTCAGTTCTATATATAGATCACTGGCTTCCTTTTTCTATGCCTCACTTACTCTGCTAGGCATCACAAGCATCTTTCTATATTGAATCTCATATTATTATAATCATCACATAGACATCATAAGCTTTTATCTACCTTTCGTTTCACCCAAATCCGATTTACTGATTAAAGGTTATGACTAAAACAGTCAAACAATAACCACATAGGCATATAACACATTAATCAAATAGCACGTAGCACATAGCATGCAAGATATTCGATCAAAATAATTTTTCAAAGAAGATTCGGGGTCAAAATGATTTTCCAGGTATTTATTAAAATTTTTGTACATTTTTCGGAATTAAAATGGGCCTCCGAATCATTTAATAATTAAATAATGGGGTTCGAACACCCGAATCTGACGTTAAAATAATTTTATAATAATTATCGAGCCTTGAAAATAATTTAAAATAATATTTTAAAGCTTGAAACTATTTTTTGGGATTTTTAAATCAAAATAAATGTTTAAATCCAATAAAATAATCAATTAATATTTAAATTAATAGACTAATTAAATAATTACTTATCAACTAAAATTAATTAATTAATTAATTATTGAAGATTTATTTTTAACTTAAAAATAATTTTTAGAAATTAAATAATAAATTTTTGGAATTTTAAAATAATTAAAACAATTAAATAGGAAAAATACCTTGATTTCTGAACTTGAATGGATGGTGGATTCAGAAAGAGTGTTTTTCAAGAGTTTCTATTTGATATATTATACGTTTGAATCGGAGTTCGATACCGCCTTCGTTCGTACGTTTGGTTCTAAAGAACGTAACGTTTTTAGGATTTTTCTCTGTATTTTCTATATTTTTACTGATCGATTATGGTTATACGAATAAAATGAAATAACAAAAGGGCTATATATATTTAAGGAATATTGGTTCGTGTTGGATCGTTTTGGGTCGATAAATTAGTTACTTAAACGCTAAGTAACTGCAAAAATGATCCGATTTGGTACCCGTATTGGATAATTAGCCAAACCGGGCTCTTTATAAAACACTTTATATGAAAATAATTTAATAATATCCCGTCTTTTGAGAGTACGGGTTTTGTTGATTCACCGAATTGATTATCGTATCAAAAATCTTGCGTCGGGCCGCGCACGGGTCAAACCGTAATCCGGATTGAAAAAGTCAAAACACGGAAAATGTTCGGAATTACTAGATTAGGTTAAGAAGGAGTTTTCGGAAGAGTTTCGGGTTATAAAATTGTAAAAACGGTTGATGTTGGACGATTCCCGGCTTTATAAAATAATTTTGTAAATATTCAGAAAATAATTAATAATTTCATAAATAATATAAAATCATATAACACTCCAAAAATTACCAGAAAAATATCACAATTATCTATATTTTATTCTGGACATAAATAAATTAACATACCCATATACACATCCCAACATTATTATAAACCTTCAGATAATTCACAAAAATTCACATAATAATCACATAATATTCATATATTGATAAAAATAATTACACGCTATGTCCCGGATATTACATCCTCCCCCCTTAAAAGGATTATTAACTCAAAATCATACTGAGGATCAAATAATGATACATCCAAGTATCTCACATCCATTTTCTCAGGTTGATCCCTCAACCTTACAATCTTTCATAAACGTTTACTCGCAGCATCACTCACCACTTAACAACCTCTTACTGACATCAAATTCTATTAGTTGCTCATATAACTCAATTCAAGCCTCCAATTTATATATAATGGAGCTAAATTAGTCTTTATGAGTATACATCTATACACACCTATGATCCTGCTATACGGTTGGTGGTGAAACCAACTCACTTACACTTATCCTGCTTCTTTTACTGTCTCAAAAGGACCAGCATAAATCATATTAATTCTCTTCTCTTTCTATTTCTAGTAATTCGTGCTCATGAGCGTTTCCAATAGTTACTGGTTGTTGAACTTCATTCCTATATGAAATTATACCAGGATTAAGAATTAACGAGAAAATTTTGTCTGGATATGATTGCCTCACAAACTTATCATCATATCTTATTTTCCTTGAATCACAATCGAGAATATTTATCGAACGAAAATCTCTTACTATTTAGAAGAAAATATACTAATTTGGAGGCATCACTCACATATTCTAACATATATTATCATTTACTTTGGTTTTAGAAAGTTCTCATACGAAACTGGATGTAATGCTCTCCTTGACGTTTAGTCACATTTAACACTTATTCTTTCTTTATGCCATATTATCTGAAAGTTCTCTTTGACATCTATGTCTTGTATCATATTCTCGGAGTAGCTTGAATCCCTTGAGTTATCGTAGCTAAATTCCCTTATTTTAGTTATGCCTTACTTAATGCCCGTTCATCGAGGAGTGGTATATACTATTCTGGTTCGACATAATTCATCGTATTATGAATACTCCGGTCTAATCTCACATCAAACAATATTGAACATTTACAATAAATTTCTGGATCTGGTGACGTACCACCATATCTTCAAGCAGCAACTAACCTACTTATTGGACAAACTGTTTATTAATAAAAGAGAATGATTAGGTTTGGATAACCTATCGATTAATGATGTAATTAACGCTTTCCTCACCTTTAGTTCTCAGGTGATTTCACTATGACGTCTCCTGGCGAAAAGTATCCATCTAGCCTTTAATGTCCCGCCTTAATTCTTGGGTAGGTATAACATTTATTTACGTTTTCCCCCCATTTTCTCTTCACGTCTGGTCACTAGATATTTTCCTTTAGCCCCTTGATACTTGATCGTACTCCTGGGATGCATTCCCTATCTCAATTTGCAAATGTTTCCTAAATTTTCACCTTACTTTTGTCTTTCATATTACCCATTTCTTGCCTATATCCTGGCATCTTATAAAGTTTCTTTATCACCCTTTTGATTCCACTTCCCTTTCTATTTCCGTTCTTCATTATCATAGCTCATTCAAGAACTCTTGACATTAATACTCATTTTGATGTCATATCAAATTAGATATCAATACGAAATTTGATGCTCACAACATCACATTCTGAAGTAAACATCAATCATCTATATTAATACAACTTTCGATATTTAACAACAACCTAAGTATCAACATCAATCAGAAACTAAATTAAAACTGTATCTCACATTTTATCCAAAACAGAAATACTTGATAAATCATTTATCGTATGATTATCAAAATAATTTGAAAATAAGAAGTCCTTTAATAAAACTTTATTACAGATGATAAAATCTCTTTGATTGTCTAATAAAACCCATATTGGTGTAGTTATTAATCTCTGCTTTATTCCATCCCCCTTCTTCTTTTCCTTCATTCCTTCTCGTTGCTTTATCTTATCTTTTAGCTCTTGAAAACATTCTTCTCACTCGTTCATACATATTAGAATTTTTTTATTTCTCTTGTCCATTATGAAGGGCATATTCATCCAAGTAAAAACTCACACATTTGCAGCAATTTCTGAATTCTACTGGTGTCCTTACTTTTTCCCAATTCCCCATTGCTTTGATTTCAGATTTGAAAGTCACATCAAAATTTGACTTAATCTAATTAGAATCGATTTCCATCTAACTGACCATTAATTGGTAAAATTACCCAATTAACTCACTTAATTGATCAATTGCACCAAATGATGACTAGCTAAATGAAATCAAAGACCAATTATATATAGTCGGATTGATGTAACAACCTCTTTCAAGAACTGAGATCATAATTATTTGGAGTATCAACAAGAATATCAATAACACACGGAAGTATATTTTCTATCTTCAATAGTAGGGTATTTTCCGAAAATTTGGGTAGCATCTCTTTTATATTATTGACTACCAGTCGGACTCAAGCCGACACCAACAATCAATCACACAACCAACAATTAACCCAGAAGTAGACCGATCAACTTTCACCTTCTAAACTCACCATTTCACCACCATACATAATACTAATCAGTATAACTCATATCTTTAGTTCAACTTAAGATTATAGCGAATAATTCTTAGTATACCATACTTTTTTTCATATCTTCTGATTATAACAGAATATCACTGCTGAGTACAATTACAAATTCTTCTAAAATTCTTCTATTTCATGTTTCAATTCAAGCTCTCTCATTAACAATTCGTCTATCCTTGATAATATATATTTGTTCTTATTAATTAACTTGTTCAACTTCTTATAACCAACACCTGGTCTCAACCATCACTCTTATAATCTTGTGAAAGATTTCCTTTGGTTGTAAATCATCATTTCTTAAAAATTGTTGCAGTCAAACCACCATAATTTCATTTCCTTTTATGTCTTTTCATACTGAACCATCTTTGCTGACCTAGTTATAAGCATCAAATTTGCCGTAACTTACTTACTCAAGTGGGAAAGCCTAACCATTCCTTGATGAACGCACTCAAAGTTTATTCGTAACTAGCATTTCTTCGATCTTGAATCTTCATGACAAATATCTCCCACATGATTGAGGTATGCTTTATCTTCACAACATATTATTCGATTATCTGGTTATTATAAAGAATTTCTTCATTTACTTTTGTTGTCCAATCAATCATTTGCCTTATCCGATATACGCAGCTTTACTTTCTTATTCTTCTAGTTAATTTACTTCATACGGTTCGCTAACTACTCCAATTCACGCCAAAATCTCATACTTGCAACATATCGTGTATACAGACTTCCGCCTCTGATGTGATGTCCTCGCAATAATCCCGTTATCGGCATAATGGTTCTTCTCTGCACGTAAATGTCCACCATTTATTGGCTTGCAATTATCCATACTCATCATATAACTCCATCTGCTACACGGGTTCATTTCACTTCCTTTTTAAAGCATTTAAAGGATAGACCTTACACAAGAACGGAATTTGTGTATATGATTCTGATTGGAAACCTTTTGTAAGGAATAAGAGTACAAGGAAACAATCGGAAAGATCCATGAATCAAGAAATCATAATTGAAGAGGAAAGAATGAATGATGATTTAGATATGAATGAGACAACCATATTTGTACTCAAGATTGTCACGCCCCCATCTTGAAAATACATATTATGCAAATTATTACAATAGTTAACAAAAGAAAGTAAATACAACCGAATCCAAGATCTTACAGTTTAGGGTTTGGAACAGCCCAACACTATTAACTATTACATCCTGATTTTTAATATCGAGTCCTCACACAAAACTATCTCTTATTCTACCTGAGCTCGAACATACGCATCAGCATCACAAGTCTTACGTGTTGTCTGCTTGAATCTAACCATAGCTGCTAGCTATAATATCAGGGTGAAAGCAAGTAGTGAGCCAATTGCTCAACAAGTGCTATACAATACAATACAAAACATAAATCGAGATATGAGAATAACTATGTGAAGGTAGAGTTATTAATAACAAGAGATGAACTTTTGAGTGATGCATCATTTGTTTAAATCAAAACATTTCCAAAACCATTCCTTAATTAAAAATCATTTTATGACGCTACAGATTACAGCCGGTGATCAGCCGCGAAGTAATCCCGAACCTCGCTGGGTTCTAAAACATTAATGGGATCCCTAGGCAAATTTTAAGCCTACAATTTAAGTGCGGAAATGACTTGCGTCCCAGTCCAGATCCACTATTTAAAGAAAACATTTGTCCCCATTTGGGACTAAAAATCAAAATTTTGTATCATTTCAAAAACTGATGTCGATTGACAATTAATTTCTTAAACAGTAAACATCTTTATCAAGGGTTATAGATCCACTTTGAAACACTGGGAATATAACCACTAGGGCCATGATCCACTAGACTTTACTTTATCAGGGTAATTGAAAGGTTTCTACTTACAAGGACTTTGACAAGGAGATTTAGTAAGGCTATTGGATAATATGAAAGAGTAATGCCAGACTAGGCTTAAAGCAATGGTTTCAGATAAGGTATAGGTATTAAAATACAAAGAAGGTGAGCATCAATGGTTCCAGGTATGATATTGGTATTAAATACGAAGAAAGTGATCATCAGCTCAAGGTATAATAGGGTATTATGTTTTAGGGTAAGAATAAGGTTATCAAACAATCATTAATAATCTTTAAGGAATGACTGGCTTTTAGGCTTCAAGCTGATGATACTGGGTGTAACTTACACATGGTTCACTTCACAATTACTTGGGTATACTAGCATAATATGACATTTTGATCTACTTGCATAAAAATCTTCAAATAAGGTTAAATTACTTGCAATAGACACTTGAGGGTTCATCGAATTTCTATATAATACGAAGATAGATTTGAAAACCACTTGGTCCATGTATATCAAGGTAAATCAGAATACTCGCATCATATATAGGAACTAGTTAACACACACTTGCAGTGTAAATATAAAAGGCAGGTTGAATCACTTGCCTTGAGAAGGCTTGACTTGACTGGCAGGTAGGAGCAACTGAAAGCTTTACTCAACTTTTATGGCAAGTTTACCCTCGTCTCGAGATCCTACACAAATAATAACCTCATTATAATATATTCTCACCAACTCAACCTATTTGTAAACCGAAATTAAACACAATGGCGCTTAGGCCTATATGCACACAATTTACAATCACCTTATAAGCATAATAGTACACATAGCCACATATGCTCACATACCTTATTTAAGTACCAAATAATATCACACACGCCATATTGCGACACTAGACTTGAATGATCTCGCTCTACGTACTTAAGTCACTTGGTGGCTAAACTAGACAAAATCTCCAAATTTTGACTTCCTAACTCGAAGTGCCTTTACTAAACCGTCCAATTCCTATTGACCCTAACTTGGGCCTTTCACTCTAATGACTTTATGCTATCTTGCAACTATGGTGGTCAACCTAGGCCTCACTAATAAGTGCTCTAAAACTATGTGGTAAGTGAAGGTGCTTATTATGGTAAATTTCAGAATGACATCTAAGGTTTCTTGGGTGCATTTGACACTCTTACACTTCAATTTTACCACCAAAACTTCTACACTAGACTCTTCTGATCATAAGGCAATTCCCAAACTTGATTGGCTCAAGGACCTAGCTTGGGCCTCCCTAGGCCTAAGCTTAAAGTCCATGATTCCCCTGTTTTTCTGGGCAGAAAAGGTCCTGACTTGAACTAACTTGTGACACAATATTCTAACTCAAATCCTATGAACTATGGCCGGAAAAACTCCTCTGACATTCCCTCTAACTAAGGCCCAACAGGGTCTAATGAGGGCCTACTCTATGACATGGTCAAAACTTCTTATTTCTAAATTGCAACAAAACTGTCCTCTGCTGGACAGATTTGATGTTTCCACTCGTGCACCTAACCAAACGTCTTACAAACCCCCAACAAACACCTAAAACCTATTTTATACTCCTATTTCTAGCTTCTGGTGTCTTGGGCCTCAAAGTGCACAACAATGACAACGTCAAATCTCACTCTAAACCTCAGGGTAGCAAACTGATTTTTCTGCAGAAACTAATACTCTACTTTCACCAAGGTTCTTACTTAACAAACCCAACCAACAACAACCAAAAACTCAAACCAAACCTTAACTAAGGTGTCATACTGTACCAACTCCCTTACACTCAATATAAGCTTAATGGAGATCATCCTTACCTAAGGTGCAATATAGCAAAATAAAAGTTAACACATTACACAAATTACAAATCATCAAGTTTTTAAAAACAACAAGTTATACCTTTTTTTTATAGATATAAATGATTTAACATCACATATTAAGGAGCACAAATCTTAATCAATATCTTAACTCAACTAAAATTAAAGCTTACTAACAAAAATCAATCCAAATGTTCAAGAACTTCCGAAAATCAAAAGTGGTTTACATGCATGCATGCCTTCAAATCTTACAAGCCAAAACAACATGATTTCCAAATAAATTTTTCATCATAAATCAACATGCAAGCCTAACATGGATTATAACTAAATGATCATCTAGCATGTAAAAGGGTTTTATCAAGTTTCTACTATAAAATTCATGTTATCATCATAAAAACACACACAAATAAAACAAGGCAACAAAATACCATCCATTCGGCTCCTATCAAGTCATGGATTAGGGTGAAAACAACATTTGCATAAGTGTAACACACTCATGTCTAGCCATTCTCAACCCTATGATACTATAACTCATGGTGAAAGCCTTAGATTCATAAGAATCAAGGATGTTCACTTTGAGTTTAACAAAAACACCACCATGCAAGGTCAAATCATAGTTTTTTCACTCTAAACTTCTTAGATTATGAATGATTAAGATATAGTAAGTAACATTTACTTGAATGGAATTTAGGCGCTTGAATGAAGAATGAAGAAAAGGGAGGGGGGGTAGTGCTTCGGCTAAGAGGCCGAGAGGGAGGAGAACCGAGAGGGAGGGAGGAGGAGAAAGGGGAGGGTGAAGTGGTGGAGTGGAAATGGAGTGATCATCACACTTGGGTTTGTTTTTATATCTTTGATTTGACTAAATGTGAGTGGATTTAGGAAATGACAAGAGTAACCCTCTAACTAAAGTTAGGCCATTTTGCATGCAAGGTCAAGGAGGTAATTTGGCTAATAAAATGTGAGTTAGTGGGGTTGGAAATGTCTTCTTTGCCCTTTGGTTGAATGGAAGAGTATTTGCATGCAAGGGTAACTATGTAATTTGCTAATTACTAAACAACTAATTTTCAAAGATTACTTCTATAAAATAAAATAAAAGTTCAAAAATTATAAAATTTATACCATAAAAAAACTTGGATTTTTAGAAATTTTATGAGATCACTTTTGAAATTTATGAATGAAATAATTTTTAAAAGATAATTTTCCAAGGCATAGAATATTCTTTATAAATCACAAATAAGGGCAATTAACAAAACTCTTGCTTTGAAAAATTTATAATCTACATAAAACAAATTATAACGCAGCAAATTCCATTCACACAAACGTATAATCATTAAGTATACCTATAATCGGCTTTAATATTATATAGAGTTCACAAATAATATTACACAAAATTCCGGTCGTAACATCCTCCCCCCCTTAAAGGATTCTGTCCCCAGAATCTAAGAGAACAGATGAGGATACCGGGAACGCATATCAGACTCTAACTCCCAGGTTGATTCTTCGACCTTGGGGTTCCTCCAAAGTACTTTTACTAACTTTACTGACTTATTTCTAAGACTCTTTACTTGTCAGTCGAGTAATTTGACAGGTTGCTCCACAAATGACAGGTCTGCCTGAATTTCTATAGGTTCATATTCTATCACATGGTTGGCATCAGGATTGTACTTCTTAAGCAATGACACATGGAACACATTATGCACATGTTAATACCGAGGTGGTAAGGCTAACTCATAAGCCACCTTCCCCACTTGACTCAAAATTTCAAAAGGACCTATATATATAGGCGCTAACTTCCCTTTCTTTCCAAATCTAGACAACCCTTTCCTTGGTGACACTTTCAGCAAAATGGCTTCGCCTACTTGGAATCTAACATCCTTACACGCTGGATCCACATACTTTCTCTGTCTATCTTGAGCAGCAAGCAACCTTTTCTGAATTAATTTGACTATCTCATGCAACTGTTGTACCAATTCTGGGCCTAGAATCTTTCCTTCTCCCACTTTATCCTAACTTGTCGGTGATCTACATTTCCGTCCGTATAAAGCTTCGTATGGTGGCATGCCAATACTAGAATGATAGCTGTTGTTATAGGAGATGTCTACCAATGGCAAGTGATCGTCCCAACTTCCCGCAAAGTAAATTGCACAACTGCGTAACATATCTTCGATTGTTTGAATTGTCCTTTCGCTTTGACCGTCAGTCTGCGGATGATATGCCGTACTCATGTTCAACTTCGTGCCAAGACTCTCTTGAAATTGCCTCCAGAATCTCGAGTTAAATCGGGGATCTCTTTCTGAAACTATCGATACGGGCACACCATGTCTTAGTACGATTTCACGCATATACAGATGAACCAATCTATCCAATGACGACTTTTCATTAATTGGAAGAAAATGCGCCGACTTCCTAATACGATCAACTATAACCCATATAGCGTCATGTCCGGATTTCGTTCACAGTAGTCACACTATAAAGTCCATAACAATGTTTTCCCATTTCCATTCTGGGATCTTTAGGGGCTGAATTAATCCGCTTGGTCTTTGATGTTCTGCCTTTACTTTTTGATAAGTATAACACTTCGCAACCCATTCTGCCACTTCCTGCTTCATATTTGGCCACCAAAAGTTCTGCTTCAAGTCTCGATACATCTTGGTACTTCCCGAATGGATTGAAAATCTTGAATTGTGGGCTTCTTATAAAATCTCATTCTTCATTCAAGTACATGAGGAATCCAAATTCTTGAGGAGAACCTTAGTATACCTTGCTCATCCCTTTGAGTACCGATCTCTTCTCCAGTTAGCAGATTTTTCTCTTGCTTCATTACTTCTTCCTGACATTTCTTTATCTTTTCTAATAATGTTGGCTGAAAAGTCATTGTACGACAAACCTCTTCAACTATTCCACAATCACAAAGTTCCAATTCAAACCTCTTAATCACTTCAGACAATTCTTTTGGTATTGCTATCATATTCAATCTTTCTATCCTACTCAAAACATCGGCTACAATGTTTACCTTTCCCGGATGATAATTTTTTGAGCAATCATAGTCCTTAATCAATTCCAACCATCTCCTTTGCCTCATATTGAGCTCCTTCTGAGTGAAAATATACTTTAAACTCTTGTGATCTGTGTATATCTCACACTTTTCTCCGTAGAGGTGATGTCTCCAAATCTTAAGTGTGAATACTATGGCTGCTAGTTCCAAGTCATGCGTAAGGTACTTTAATTCATGCGGTTTTAACTGTCTTGATGCATACGCGATCACCTTATTGTGTTGCATTAGCACACATCCCAATCCTTCATGTGAAGCATCACTGAAAATCACAAAGTTTCCTTGATCGTCTGGTAGTACTAACACCGGAGCTGTCACCAACCTCTGCTTCAACTCTTGAAAGTTATCCTCACATTCTGCATTCCATTCAAACTTTTAATTCTTCCTAGTTAACTTAGTCAATGGCGTGGCGATTTCCGAAAAATCCTTGACAAATCTTCTATAATATCCCGCCAATCCTAGAAAACTTTGCACTTCCCTTGGTGTCTTTGGCCTCTCCCAACTCATAATCACCTCAATCTTTGCCGGATCTACTTTAACTCCTTCATCTCCAATAACGTGTCCCAAAAATTGAACTTCCATTAATCAAAACTCACATTTAGAAAACTTGGCATACAACTTCTCTTATCGGAGTATCTCCAATGCTATCCATAGATGCTGCTTATGTTCTTCTTCTGACTTTAAATAATTAAGGATGTCATCAATGAATACCATTATGAACTTGTCCATATACTTTTTAAATACCCGGTCCATCAGATCCATGAATGCTGCCGGGGCGTTAGTCAATCCAAAAGGTATTACTAAGAATTCATAATGTCCGTATCTTGTCCTGAATGCTGTCTTAGGGATGTCTCCTTCTTTGATCTTTAATTGATGGTATCCTGATCTTAAGTCAATCTTTGAAAAGCACTTTGCTCCTTTCAGCTGATCAAATAGGTCATCTATTCTTGGCAGCGGGTAACGGTTCTTAATCGTCACCTTATTCAACTCCCGATAATCTATATATAACCGCATACTTCCATCTTTCTTCTTTACGAACAGAACAGGTGTTCCCTATGGCGACGTACTTGGCCATATCACTCCTTTATCCAACAATTCTTGTAGCTGGCTCGCCAACTCTTTCATTTCTGCTGGTGCCATCCTATATGGGGCCTTCGAAACTGGTTCCGTGCTCGGAGCAAGGTTGATCTCGAACTCGATTTGGCGGTAAGCCTGGTAATTCATCTGAAAACACATCTGGGAATTCGTTGACTACGGGAATATCTTCTATTCTGAGGTTGTCCCTTTCTAAATCTACTACATAAGCTAGGAAGGATTTGCAACCTTTCCTAAGCAACTTCTTAGCCTGGACGATTGTAAAAAACAGTCGCTCTTGCCTCTGTCCCTTAAATACCACTTTCTCTCCACTCTCCATCTTTAAGTACACCTTCTTGGACTTACAATTAATCTGAGTGTTAATCTTCCCTAACCAATCCATGCGTAAAATTATATCGAACTCCCCCAACTTGAGATTATCAAGTCGGCTGAAGATTTATACCCTGAAATATCAATCTCACACTTTGGACAGAATTGACTCACATGAATCTTCTCTTGATTCGCAATTACCACATTTACTACCTCGTTCATAACCATTTTATCACATTGAAATTTATCAACAAAAGTTTCTGATATGAAAGATCTCGTCGCTCCAGAATCAGTCAATACTTTAGCTTCGACATTATTTGGTAAAAGTGTACCTGCTATCACCTCAGAATTCTGAACAACGTCATTCATTTTTAAATTGAATGTCCTTGCTGTTGCTTGCGGAGTTGTTGTAGGTGGTGGAGGTAAGGCCAATACCTCATCTGGCACGCTTGCACTAGTACTTGACACATTCATTAGAGCTTTGACTGGTCCGGTTGACTTGCACTCCCTAGCTATGTGTCTAGTCTTTCCACACTTGTAGCATGTAACTCCCGGCTTTGGCATCTTACACTCGTTGGCCAAATGTCCCTTCTGGTTTCACCTATAGCATGTCATGCTCAGCTTGTTACACACTCTGGGGTGCTTTCTTCCACAGTGCTTGCATTCTGGTCCCTGAAATATGTTTTCTCCAACTTGTCCTTGGCTTGCCTGGTTGTTCCCCTTTAATTCTTGTCTTTTGCTCAAATTTCCCTTCTTCTGGAAATTTACGCCTTTGTGGAATCCAATCCTCTTCACAATCCTGTCTTGTGAGTTTCCGGCTTTAGACTTTTCTCCATAGAATGGAACCTTCCTCTTCTTTTTATCCCTTTCCTTCCTTGATTGCATCCCATTACTCTCAATCAGAGCAGCTTTCTGTACTACGCCTGCATAAGTATCAAGCTCAAACATAGCCACTCTATCTCTGATCCAAGACCCTAATCCTTGTTGGAATCTCTTTGCTTTTTCCTCCTCACTGCTGGTATACTTTGTCACAAACCTTGACAGCTCTGTGAACATCTTCTCATACTCCAGTACAGACATACTCCCTTACCTCAATTCAAGAAATTTAAGCTCCATCTGATTCTGCATGTACTTAGGGTAATACTTTTCCAGAAATAACTTCTTAAATCTTTCCCAAGAAATTTGTTGATTTGCTTCCATAGCTTTTACTGAATCCCACCAATAGATGACTTCGCCCTTCAGGATGTAAGTAGCATATGGTGTCTTCTGATCGTCCCCTAACTGTACCAATTTAAAAGCCCTTTCCATTTCCTTAATCCATATGTTAGCTATTACTGGATCAATGATATCATGAAATACAGGTGGATTCACATTCTGAAAGCTTCGAAAGTAACAAGTTGTCGAGGTGGTACTGGTGGATCAGGTGGTTGGTGTAGTTCACGGTTATCCTGGTTTTCAAATTGTTGTTGAAGAGTTAGTTTTTGTTGAGCTATAGCGTTTGTTTGCTGTTATAAGTCTCTAGTAATCGAAGAATATTAGGATCTGTGGTAGATGTGGTTGTTGGGTTCTTCTTTTTGGGTGGCATGATCCTGAAATAAAAGTTACGTCAAAACAGGTATGAACAATGAGATAATTCGAGGGTGTCACATGGCATTCTTGTTCACATATGAGGTCAAGTTTCAATTTAAACGAATAGGGTGATGCATATAAAGGCGTAAAATAAACAATTGAAAGCAAACGAAACGATAATGCATAATAATTGAAATTTTGAAGGTCAAGATACATCAAGATTAGAATAAAGTCTGAATCTAGGAATAACATGCTTATTTAAATGAAACAACAGGGAATTCTACAAAGTCCAACAATACAACATCATAAAAGGTAGATAATGGAAAGAACTAAGGCTCCACTCCTTCAGAACAGGGTTTGGTAGTCTTCTCTTCTCAAAGCGTCTTCACAATACTCTAGAGCTCGTCTGTAACCATCTAGATGATATACTGGATGGTACGGTCTCGGTGCGATAGCATCTCCTCAAGCTTAGTATTGACGTACTGAACCAAAGTCTCAAGTCTCGCAGTCATCTGCTCCTTCGTCTTTCCTTCATAGTTTCAGCTGTCCGGATACACATTCTTCAATCGGTCTAACAGTCGGTCGTACTTGCCCTGAAGCATGTCGAACTCGCGCCTCAACTCAGCATACACGGAGAAAGCAATAGTGTCATCCGACCTAGAGGATGTCGAGGAGTGCGCCCTTTGCTGATAAACCATACATAGATATATATAAGAGGAGTATTAATAATAAATTTACTTAACCTACTCTCTCGCATAATATCTATAACTTATACATATATCCTATAACCTATTTTGGCTGTCCAGGGACTCTAAACCGTAGCTCTGATACCAAAACCTGTCACGCCCCCATCTTGAAAATACATATTATGCAAATTATTATAATAGTTAACAAAAGAAAGTAAATACAACCGAATCCAAGATCTTACAGTTTAGGGTTTGGAACAGCCCAACACTATTAACTATTACAACCTGATTTTTAATATCGAGTCCTCACACAAAACTATCTCATATTCTACCTGAGCTCGAACATACGCATCAGCATTACAAGTCTTACGTGTTGTCTGCTTGAATCTAACCATAGCTGCTAGCTGTAATATCAGGGTGAAAGCAAGTAGTGAGCCAAATGCTCAACAAGTGCTATACAATACAATACAAAACATAAATCGAGATATAAAAATAACTATGTGAAGGTAGAGTTATTAATAACAAGAGATGAACTTTTGAGTGATGGCATCATTTGTTTAAATGAAAACATTTCCAAAACCATTCCTTAATCAAAAATCATTTTATGACGCTACGAATTACAGCCGGTGATCAGCCACGAAGTAATCCTGAACCTCGCTGGGTTCTAAAATATTAATGGGATCCCTAGGCAACTTTTAAACCTACAATTTAAGTGCGGAAAGGACTTGCGTCTCAGTCCAGATCCACTATTTAAAGAAAACATTTATCCCCCTTTGGGACTGAAAATCCAAAATTTTAATCATTTCAAAAACTGATGTCGATTGACAATTAATTTCTTAAAAAGTAAACATCTTTATCAAGGGTTATAGATCCACTTTGAAAAAATGGGAATATAACCACTAGGGCCATGATCCACTAGACTTTACTTTATCAGGGTAATTGAAAGGTTTCTATTTACAAGGACTTTGACAAGGAGATTTAGTAAGGCTATCGGATAATATGAAAGAGTAATGCCAGACTAAGCTTAAAACAATGGTTTCAGATAAGGTATAGGTATTAAAATACAAAGAAGGTGAGCATCAATGGTTCCAGGTATGATATTGGTATTAAATACGAAGAAAGTGATCATCAGCTCAAGGTATAACATGGTTATATGTTTTAGGGTAAGAATAAGGTTATCAAACAATCATTAACAATCTTTAAGGAATGACTGGCTTTTAGGCTTCAAGCTGAGGATACTGGGTGTAACTTACACATGGTTCACATCACAATTACTTGGGTATACTAGCATAAAATGACATTTTGATCTACTTGCATAAAAATCTTCAAATAAGGTTAAATTACTTGCAATAGACACTTGAGGGTTCATGGCATTTCTATATAATACGAAGATAGATTTGAAAACCACTTCGTCCATGTATATCAAGGTAAATCAGAATACTCGCATCATATATAGGAACTAGTTAACATACACTTGCAGGTTGAATCACTTGCCTTGAGAAGGCTTGACTTGACTGGCAGGTAGGAGCAACTGAAAGCTTTACTCAAATTTTATGGCAAGTTTACCCTCGTCTCGAGATCCTACATAAATAATAATAACCTCATTATAATATATTCTCACCAACTCAACCTATTTGTAAGCCGAAGTTAAACACAATGGCGCTTAGGCCTATATACATACAATTTATAATTACCTTATAAGCATAATAGTACACATAGCCATATATGCTCACATACCTTATTTAAGTACCAAATAATATTACACATGCCATATTGCGACACTAGGCTTGGATGATGTGGCTCCACATACTTAAGTCACTTGGTCGCTAAACTAGACAAATTTTCCAAATTTTGGCTTCCTAACTCGAAGTGCCTTTACTAAACCGTCCAAACTTGGGCCTTTCACTCTAATGACTTTATGCTATCTTGCCACTATGGTGGTCAACCTAGGCCTCACTCATAAGTGCTCTAAAACTATGTGGTAAGTGAAGGTGCTTATTATGGTAAATTTTTGAATGACATCTAAGGTTTCTTGGGTGCATTTGACACTCTTACACTTCAAGTTTACCTCCAAAACTTCTACACTAGACTCTTCTGATCATAAGGCAATTCCCAAACTTGATGTGGCTCAAGGGCCTAGCTTGGGCCCAACAACAACCAAAAACTCAAAAACTCAAACTAAACCTTAACTAAGGTGTCCTACTGAACTAACTCCCTTAGGCTCAATATAAGCTTAGTGGAGATCATCCTCACCTAAGGTGCAACATAGCAAAATAAAAGTTAACACATTACACAAATCATAAATCATCAAGTTTTTGAAAACAACAAGTAATACTTTCTTTATAAATATAAATGATTTAACATCACATATTAAGGAGCACGAATCTTAATCAATATCTTAACTCAACTGAAATTAAAGCTTACTAACAAAAATCAATCCAAATGTTCAAGAACTTCCGAAAATCAAGAGTGGTTTACATGCATGCATGCCTTCGAATCTTACAAGCCAAAACAACATGATTTCCAAATAAATTTTTCATCATAAATCAACATGCAAGCCTAACATGGATTATAACTAAATGATCATCTAGCATGCAAAACGGTTTTATCAAGTTTCTACTACAAAATTCATGTTATCATCACAAAAACACACACAAATAAAACAAGGCAACAAAACACCATCCATTCGGCTCCTATCAAGTCATGGCCGAATGGATTAGGGTGAAAACAACATTTGCATAAGTGTAACACACTCATGTCTAGCCATTCTCAACCCTATGATACTATAACTCATGATGAAAGCCTTAGATTCACAAGAATCAAGGATGTTCACTTTGAGTTTAACAAAAACACCACCATGCAAGGTCAAAATATAGGTTTTTCACTCTAAACTTCTTAGATTATGAATGATCAAGATATAGGAAGTAACATTTACTTGAATGGAAGTTAGGTGCTTTAATGAATAATTAAGAAAAGGGAGGGGGTAGTGCTTCGGCCAAGAGGCCGAGAGGGAGGAGAACCGAGAGGGAGGGAGGAGGAGAAAGGGGAGGGTGAAGTGGTGGAGTGGAAATGGAGTGATCATCACACTTGGGTTTGTTTTTATGTCTTTGATTTGACTAAATGTGAGTGGATTTAGGAAATGACAAGAGTAACCCTCTCGCTAAAGTTAGGCCATTTTGCATGCAAGGTCTAGGAGATAATTTGGCTAACAAAATGTGAGTTAGTGGGGTTGGAAATGTCTTCTTTGCCCTTTGGTTGAATGGAAGAGTATTTGCATGCAAGGGTAACTATGTAATTTGCTAATTACTAAACAACTAACTTTCAAAGATTTACTTTTATAAAATAAAATAAAAGTTCGAAAATTATAAAATGTATACCATAAAATAACTTGGATTTTTAGAAATTGATCAGTTTTGAAATATGGGAATGAAATATTTTTAAAAGATAAATTTCCAAGGCATAGAATATTCTTTATAAATCAAAAATAAGGGCAATTAACAAAACTCTTGCTTTGAAAAATTTATAATCTATATAAAGCAAATTATAACACAGCAAATTCCATTCACACAAATGTACAATCATTAAGTATACTTATAATCGGCTCTAATATTATACAGAGTTCACAAATAATATTACATAAAATGCCGGTCGTAACAAAGATGGCCAGTCTTTCATACTATATGGCATACAACACATGGTTTTATGGCGTCCCACCAAACTCTTTGTGATTTCGACAAAGCGTTACACCATAACACTGATTGTCTCAATCAGAAAGCAATCTTTTAAAGAAGGAATGATTTGAAAGGGATTCAACAATTTTCTTATCACCTTATAGAGCTGATCATGAAAGAAGTTCATACTTTACTCAAGATTCATAAGAATACATAGGATTATAGGAAAGAATGATATCATTAGTTGCCATCCATATTTTATCTATTTACAGCTTCAACGCTTGTCCAATCAATAGATCCCATTCCGAGTCATATATTAACTTTAGAAAGTTCCCTGAAATGCTTTCTTAAATCGATCATTAGAATAAATTCCCATTTATTAGGTCTTGTATCTTTAGCGTCGCGCTTCCCTGTTCAATATTTTTATGATTCGACTATATTGGCACTTTTTACGAGATTTACAATCATAACTTCAAATTTTGCTTACGCTGTTGATCGTTCGACATATCGCATCTTTTGATAATAACGTTCTTCCTTTAGAAAATTCTGAAAATTTCTCAATCTTCTTTGATCATACTCGGCTTCTCGTAAATCGACGTATTCTTCGAACTCTAATCGTCTCAAAAATTGGATGAACAGTTTCTCCGTACATTGTTTCTTTCATTAAACTTATCAAACAAGAATTGCACTCTTCTATTAGGAACATTCAAATCTTCTCCATAATAGCGGGTCCACTTGGCCTTCTAAACGAACCATACTAACTTCTAGAACAAGTAATCTTTTAGGTGATCCAAATCTTATAATAAGTGAGAAATTCAAGGAGTAATTGGACGAACAAGTTTTTAAACTTTTTTTGTTTAAAGGACTTTTTTTTTGAAATTTTTTGTTAAGAAAATCTCTTTTGAAAACTTGTTTCAAATTTTGAAAATCATACACCTGGTCGTCATTACTATATGAGTTGGTTGTCGTCCTTCTTAACAGCCACAAGAAATTGAATTAGTAAAACAATCAGATAAGAGCCCATTCATTTCCATATATCTTCTACCCATTATTGGGTCCATTTTGACTTTATTGGTCGATAAAAACTTCAGTTATCGTTGCATATTATCTTATTCGTAACTGCACTTCTAGTCTTCCATACTGGTAACATTCCCATCATCATCTCTTACGATTACTAAGTATAACAAATCTATCCAGTAATCATCAAATCTATTTTATAAAACATGGTCGACTAATATCACATCACATTGCTACTATACGTATCATGTTTGGTCATAACATCATCATCTAATTCCAAGAAAATGCTCGATTTCCAATCTTCTCAAACTCCTTTAAAATCTATCTAGCTCACTCCACAAGATATTCATGGGTGGTATACTTACCAGTACCTCCATATAACCGGGTAGCAGCTATTCCTCGGAACACACAAATCCTCTCTTTAGGATTCTTCTCACCTTTATTAATATCTCGTATACTCACCATATGTTGTAGCTCTCGAAACCATCATCATAGGTGATGTTACTTCATAAGACGGGTTTGTTAGATATATTTAAGATGTCATGTCTAATATGATTCATGTTTAGTTTTCATATCTTAACAAACAGGACATATCAGGACTTACTGAAATCAAGACTTACTGGAAGTCAGAACTTAATATCAGAACTTAAGGTCATATCAGAACTTAAGTGCGGGAAGACTTACAGATAAGGAAGGAAGCTGATTTAGAGTAGAAGATCGAGACTAAATCAAAAGAAGATATGCATGGAAAGAGTTAGAAGACTAGAAGACTTGTAGAAGATATCTGATTGATATATTTTAGGAGACAAAATTATATTCCATATCAATTAGAAGTTATCTTGTAACTGTGTACTATATAAACACAGACTTAGGGTTTGCACTATATGTGTTATCATTATCGAGAAGATTATACATTGTAACCTAGCAGCTCTTAGTGATATTTGTTCATCACTGAGAGAGAACAGCAGTTCCTATTGTAACAGAGTTTATTCAATATACTTGATCTTTGTTACATACTTGTGTTAAATCGATTTGATTGTATGAACACTGTATTCAACCCCCTTCTACAGTGTTGTGTGACCTAACAATTGGTATCAGAGCTTATATGTTAACACACATACAGTAAAGATCCAAACAATCATATTTGAAGAAGCACAAACTCCAACCAAACCCACCAAAACTGAAGAAACTCAAAAGACTCAAACCCACAGTCGATATGAGACTATTAGGGTTCCCATACTGAGACCTTTTGAGTATCCCATATGCAAAGTGAAGATGGCTATAATTCTGGAAGCTACAGATCCAGAATACCTTGACAGAATTAATGAAGGACCACATAAGCCTACCAAGCTCTCTGTTGTAGTTGCTGATCAACCAGCAAAGACCATACCAAAGGAGAAAGGTGAGTACACAGCTGAAGACATCTCATCTATTACCAAGGATGCAAGGGTAAGGCATTTGCTGCATAGTGTCATTGATAATGTCATGTCAAACAGGGTAATTAATTACAAAACTGCAAAGGAGATATGGGATGCTTTGGAGACAAGATGCCAGGGAACTGATGCAATCAAGAAGAACAGGAGGACTATACTCACTCAAGAGTATGAGCACTTTGACTCAAAAGCTGATGAACCTTTAACTGACTTATATGACAGGTTTGTCAAACTCTTAAATGATCTGTCACTGGTGGACAAGGAATATGATCTTGAAGATTTAAACTAAAATTCCTTTTAGCTCTTCCTGAAAATTGGGATTTGAAGTCTACTACCTAAGAGACAACTATGACCTTACTGAAACTACTTTTGATGAATTTTATGGTATGCTCAAGACTTATGAACTTGAGATGGATCAAAGGAGCAAGAGGCATCGAAGAAAGTCAAGGACAGTTACTCTTAAGGCTGAGGAGGAATATCCTAAAATGGCTGCCTCAAAAAGGGGCAAAGGAAAGGCTCTCATCATAAAGTCTGATTCAGAGTCATCATATTCTGATGATAATGATTCAGAAACTGAAAGTTTACCTGAAATAGATGCTGATGAAGAGATGATGAAATTGTGTGCTCTTATGGTAAAGGGTATCGCAAAGATAGCCTACATGAAATTCAGAAAAGGCAAGACGTTTTCCAGGAAAAGTGGAAGTTCTGATAAGAAAGGTTTCAGAAAGTTTGAAGGCAAAGGAGGAAAGTCTGACAGGGGAGACAACTCAAATGTCAAATGCTACAACTAAGGTGAAAGAGGCCACATATCTCCTGAATGCAAGAAAGGAAAAAGTGACAAAGGCAAGGCACTTGTTACAAAGAAGAAAAGCTGGACAGACACTTCAGATTCTGAACATGAGGTGAACTATGCCCTGATGGAAAATGCTGACAGCAGTCCTGAAACTGCTGAATTGAAGGTACCTCAAACAACTTATGCTCTTCATACTGATGATATTACTGAGTTGAGATTATATCTTAAAACCATGTTCATTAGTTATAGAGATCAGACTTTAACATGTGAAAGATTAACATCTGAAAATCTTGCTTATAAAAAGAGAAATGATTATTTAGAAAAGGAGTTAGTTTTTTTCATCAAACTAAGAAAGAAAAAGATGATACTTTATATGTTAGAGATGAAGTGTTAAAATTGAATGAATCTCTAAAAGCTGACTTAGAAAAAGAAAGAGAGATTATCAGAACTTAGACTAACTCTGGCAGAACAACTCAGAATTTATTAAGTAGTGGAAACTGGAAAGAGGGCTTAGGTTATGGAGATGATAAAAGTGAAAAAGGAACCGAACAAATTGAGCCAATTGTTATTAAATATACTGCTAAGCCAAATGTAAATCCAGTTAAGTTTGTAGCAAAAACTGTATAGTCTGATTCTGAAAAGATGAAAGAGTCTGTGACAGAAGTTAAGGAAAAGTCAACTTCTGACAAATTAGAACAAGATAAACCAGCTGAAATAAATATAGGCTTAATGACAAAGAAGCAGCTTAAGCATAAGCTGAAAGAGATTAGGAATGTCAACAAGTTAAAAGAAGCTAGGAAAAATAGGAATGGAAAGGAAGATGTGAACAAAAGCAATAATTATATTCATGTTCCTAATGCTCCTAGAAAGAAATGTTATAATTGTGGAAACTCTAACCATCTTGCTTCTTTTTGCAGGAAGAATAAAGATATAAACTCTTTACCTCCTAAATCAGGAGTTAAGAGTCAGTCTGTTAGGTTCAAACCACAAAATCCTTATTTTCATTGTGGTAGTTTATGGCATTCCATTTATACTTGTAAGGAATATCATAGTCTGTACTATGATAATTATCAAATAAAACCTTCTTTGAAGAAAGTTACTTTAATTCCTTCTAGTGTAAAGTCTGATGCAAAGTTTGATAAAAACTCTGATAAATAGAATGTTAGCATAAACTCTGAAATTAAATCCGTTGCAAATGCTAACAAACTTCAAAAGGCCAAAGGATCTAAGCAAGTCTGGGTCCTTAAAACTAATCATTAGTGGTCTTTGTGATTGCATACTTTGTGGAGAAAGATATCCTAGTGCTGGACAGTGGATGTTCAGGACATATGACTGGAAATAAAGCCCTGCTATCAGGCCTTGTGGAGAAAGCTGGCTCAAGAGTTTCTATAGAGATGGCAACATGGGAAAAACTCTGGGATATGGCAATATCAATCTTGGGAATGTCATCATTGAAACAGTAGCTCTTGTCTCAGGACTTAAACACAATCTGCTAAGTGTGAGTCAAATCTGTGACAGAGGTTATCATGTGGATTTCTTTGAAGAACACTGTGAAGTTGTAAGCAATTCTACAGGCAAAGTAGTTCTGAAAGGTTACAAGCATGGTAACATTTATGAAGCCAACTTTCAACAAGTTATGATGGTTCTGCAATCTGTCTGTTAAGTAAAGCATCAATTGAAGAAAGCTGGAATTGGCACAAAAGACTCTCTCATTTGAATTTCAACAACATAAATGAGCTAGTAAAAAAAGATCTTGTGAGAGGACTACCAAAATCAGTATTTGCTCCTGATGGCCTTTGTGATTCATGTCAAAAGGCAAAACAAAGAAAATCTACTTTCAAGAGCAAAACCAAATCCTCAATTCTTGAGCCTTATCATCTACTGCATGTTAATCTACTTGGTCCAGTCGATGTCATGTCTATTGCAAAGAAGAAATATGTTATGGTTATAGTGGATGAGTTTACAAGGTACACTTGGGTGTATTACTTGCACAAGAAGAATGAAATTGCATCTACTCTAACTGATCATGTCAGACAGCTGGATAAGTTGGTCAAATATTCTGTTAAAATTATAAGAAGTGATAATGACACTGAGTTAAAGAATTCAATTATGGAAGAATTCTGCAAAGAGCATGGAATCAAACAGGAATTTTCTGCACCTGGAACTCCACAGCAAAATGGAGTTGTAGAAAGAAACAATAGGACTCTCATTGAAGCTGCACGAACTATGCTTGATGAAGCAAAGCTACCAACCTATTTTTGGGCTGAAGTTGTGCAGACTGCTTGTTTTACACAGAATGCTACACTCATAAACAAGCATGGAAAAACACCATATGAGATGGTGAAGAAAAAGAAGCCAAATCTGAAATACTTTCATGTATTTGGTTGTAAGTGTTTTGTTCTTAAGACTCATCCTGAACAGCTGTCATAATTTGATCTAAAAGCTGATGAAGGAATTTTTGTTAGATATCCATGTAAGTCATATGTCATAGCCTATTTGTATATTCGAGGATTCAACTCAACTCAAATAAGAATGTAATAAGTAAATAGTGGATCGACCGTCAGAGAGATCTCGCAAAGTAATATCTGTCAAAGGATTCAGAAACAAGGTTCATCTACAGACTTGAGGAGTTAATTCACTGGAAGAAGTTCAAGAAGTTGATCATGCCTCAGTGATATAAATCAAGATCGTGGATTTAATCAAGTGACAGAGATCTCGTCAGAGTATCATTAATTACAAGGATTTAATCTGAAGAAAATCAAAGTGTTAGAGTCAAGACATGAAGAAACGTCACGGAAGTTAGTCACTCATGAACCAGACAGTACATCGAGTGTCAACGTTGAAGTGGTGGAATTGATTCATAATTTTCAGTGATTTTCAGAAGATTTGCAGAAGAATGGTTGCTGCTCAAGACTAGAATTAATTCTCTATTAATTAATTAATTCATCTAATTTAATTAAGAAAATAAATTATATCTGCAAAGAATAATTTATTTATTAATTGAATTAATTGATTAATTAATTCTGAATTAATTCTAGGAATTTTCAGAAGTTTAATTGGATTAAATTCAAGCATTAAATCAACAAGACAATTGAAAATGAACTAGCATGACAATCAGGATTGTCATACCGATTGTCATGCTAGGCCATATTCAATTGTCACACCGAAAGTTACTCTAGGAGGATGATTGTCTTGCTAGTTCATTCTGATTGTCATGCTAGTTCATTCTGATTGTCATGCTAGTTCATTCAGATTGTCTTGCTAGTTCATTCAATTGTCTCACCGAAAGTCTTGCCAGCTATAGGATTGTCATGCCAAGTCAATTCTATTCGTTTGTTGATTTAAAAAGAAGCAGAGAAGCAGCAACTTATATTAAGCACACAGAAGTCAAGAAACAAGGCAGAAAAGAAAATCAAGAAGAAATATTTCATCTTTTCATCTGCATACTTCAAGATTAAATTTCTAGATTGTAAAGTTAAATCCAATCCACTAGAAATCTTTATCTTGCTCTTGTGTATCAATCTAGCGGATTAAAATCCCTAGAACTTAATCTCAAATCGCGTTTAGCATTTGATTCTAATTATTGCAAAAATAGAAAAAGTTCATGTCGAATTTATTCTAGATTTGTGATAATTGATTTGAGATTAATACCTTGTAATCGATACAGTTGTTGTAACACCTTTCAAGTTTAATAATATTTTTATTTAACTTGAATTTTGTTTCACATTTTTTATTCCGCATTTAATTCGATTATTCGGTACTGTTTGTATTCAACCCCCCCTTCTACAAACAAACTGGGACCTAACAATTGGTATCAGAGCCTTCTGATTAACGAACAAATCAAGATCCTAGACTTTTGTGATTTTTCAACTCCTTGAATTTTTATTTATTCAAAAATTCATAATGACTTCACATAAAGTTGGAACCGTTAAAATTCCACAATTTGATAAAGAGAATTATATCATGTGGAAGAAGAAGATGCTATTATTTTTACAAGTTGCAAATCCCAAATATTCAAACTTGTTAAAGAAGGGTATAAAAACTCCGATGGTTATTGAACCGGAGGTAATAATAGATGGTGTGGTGACTACTGAAGCTAGAACCTATCCAAAAGAGCCTGAAGATTTTACTCCTGCTGAGAAGGAAGAAGCCTCCTTGGATGCCAGCCTTCAATTAATATTAATTGATTCCCTTGATCCCTTGATGAACAGACATGTGATGAACTGTAAAAATTCCAAACACATGTGGGAAACTATTGAGGTGATTAATGAAGGCACAGAGGAAGTTAGGGAGAACAAGTTGGAAATCCTAACCTCTGAATATGAACATTTCAAATCAAATCCAGGAGAAGGAATTACTGAAGTGTTTGAGAGGTACAATGCGTTGATCAACAACCTGAACATCAATGGAAAGTATTATTCAACCAGGGAGGTCAACAAAAAGTTCCTTTTAACACTGCCAGCTCATCTTGAACATAGAATCACTGCCATTAGAGAAGCTAGAGATCTGAGTGAGATTTCTTTGGACAGGCTCTATGGAGTGTTAAAAACTTATGAGTTGGAGCAGATTCAACAGAAGGAAGTCTACGGGAAGGATAGAATGGTCAGCACATCTACTGCACTTGTAGCTGAAGGTCAACAACAACAGCAATCTCAACAATTGGAGAGAATGGTACAGTATTCCAAGGCTGAGGAAAATATGTTAGTAGCAGAATATGATCCTCCTACTACAAATCAATCAAGTGATGATTTTTATTCCTTGGAAGAGCTGGAGCAATTGGAAGACGAGTCAATGGCCCAAATTGTCAAGAGATTCTCCCATGTCAGATTCAAGAGGAATCCCAAGCTGAAGTACAAGTCCAACTACAACAAATTCCAGAAAGGTGGATCTTCATCCTCTAACACCAGCAGTGGTGGATACCAAACAGGGATGGTTGATCGGGGCACCATTAGATGCTATAACTGCAATGAGTTGGGACACTTTGCCACAGAATGTAGGAAGCCAAAGCAAGTAAGAAAGAACTCTGAAAGGGCTTATCTGGCAAAGGGAAGAAGCTGGGATGATACTGACAGTGAAGATGAAGATGAAGGAAATCTTGCTCTTATGGCTATTGATGGAAAAGCTTCATCGTCAAGAATAGAGGTAAAACTTTCTGATGCTGAAATGGTTTATCATCTAAGAGGTAACTTAGATTGTGCACGTCGTGATAATGAACTGTTAAGTTTACAGATCACAGACCTTGAGAAAGAGGTCAATGAATTAAGACTTGTGCACATTAATCAAGACAAATTAAAAGAACAGGTATCTTTTCTAGAGAATAGAGTTGACTGTTATAGAAAACTCGAAACTATTCTCAAAGACAAGATCACCGGTCTTGAGACTAAGGTTAGAGCCTACTTCAATTCTTGTTCGAAGGCTAAAGAGTTCTACAGTAAGCAAGCTGTTAATCAAACATCTGGAATAGGTTATGATTACAATGCTGCTATTGGAGAATTAGGCATAAACTCCCCTCCCCATGTCTGTGCTAAAGGGAGGGAAGTACCACATGTGCTTAAGGGTGTTGATGAACCCCTCTATAAAGCATCAATTGCTGAACCATTTGATGCGACCTCTTCTGTTATTCAAGAAGAAATACGTGCTGAGGATCATGCTTATGAGAAGATTGTTTCCAAGTCAAGTGAGTCGAAAGTTCCAGTCAAAGTTGTGAAAGCAACTGAGACTAACTCAGACACACATGAGTTGGATAAAAATAATGCCATGTCTACCATGCATAAATTACCTGCTGTTAATCACTCTCATAAAGCATGTGGTGTTGCTAATTGTATGTCTTGTGCTTTTAATATGATGTATGCTTATTTTAATGGTAAGCATGTGTCTAATGATAAGACTACTCCTCGTCAGCATGTGAATAACAAGAAGCATGATAGGTCTAAGACTGCCAGTCCTTCTAAGGCTAGAAAGGAGACATTTGTGCCTAAGCTTAAACAGAAATTTGTTAAGGTTGTTTACAAGGTCAAATGTTCAGTCATTGAGAAAGTTGAGACAATTAAAATTAAAAATGTTGTTTTGCCTGACAAAGGACAGTTCTACAAGTATGCCGGGCCCAACCAAGTTTGGGTTCCGAAGAAGGTCTAATCCATTTGTAGTGCAGGGCATTAAACAGGTGTAACCGGTAGTGTGGATTCTTGACAGTGGATCATCAAGACATATGACCGGAGATAGAGCCCTGCTATCAAATGTGGATTGAGAAAGCTGCCCCATGGTTACCTTTGGAGATAACAGCAAAGGTTTATCTGAGGGATATGGCTGTTTGCAAGCTGGGAATGTTATCATTGTAATTTTGTATATTGTGCTAGGTTATTATCAGGAAGCAGTATCCAACATATAGCACCAGTGACGAGACTTGAGAATATTACGACATATCAAGCACCTGCTGCACATTACACTTGGAATTGTACTCTAGTAAGATGTGTACAAGTGTACTCCTGATTGGTAAGTCAAAAGAGGAAGTCAATGCACCACAGTTCATGGACTTTGCAGCTGCAGATCTATTGGACTATGCAATTTCTTCTTCACAATCTCACTTCAGGTTGGTATGAACTAGTATACTGCTCAAGCAATCGTCAAGAACATGGTATGGCACTCTAACAGAAATTATAATTTTATATGAATAAGTAGAGTCGTCATATTAATAACTATCTTATCACTAAGCACAATCATATTGTTTTATATGTGCAGTGGTATATTGTTAATGCAACATAACAATTAGTATCTAAAGTACTTGACAAGTATCGGTCAATGATATGTTGTTAACATTATGTTGCAGATATTTGTAAGCTTTTGACATGAATGAGAATTACTTAGACTTTACCCTAAGTGATCAATGTTTTATCAAAAACTCATTCATATTGAAAAACAAAATTAAACTTCTTTCTACATTAGTGATTTCGTATTTCATGTAAAATCTTTTGAAATCACTATTGTAAATCATTTTCTCTCTATTACCATATGTTCTGTGTTACAGGTTCAGTCTCCAATGACTTTCTTTCATTAACAGTCATGAGGTTGAAAACCCACAACGTCTATCCCAGACTGTAAAGACAAACACAAAAACAGAACCAACCTACACTCTCTTACCACTAAATGTAGTATGAATGAGCGTGAGGGAGATAGTGCCTAGTGCACCACATAAGGAAGGTTCTGTAGTCAACCCAGTAGCTCTGTCTCCTACATAGATGAGTAGTATTTAAACCGAGACAACTGCTAGCCCCCATACATCTTCTCAAAAAGATGTAATGGCTGAAAAGGTGCAAAAACAGTTACTAGATTCATTCTCTCAACAGGGTGCGTCTATTGAATTTTGCCTGTCGGCCAAGGCATCCGATGTAGTGTCACCACTTCAAACATAATCAATTCTTGATGCACAAGGAGAGGTTACACACACAAAGGATGAGTTGACGGAAACAAGAGTTTCGACCATTTTAAGGTCAGATTCGATTGTTCAAGGTTCGTTAGTGGACCAATTGCCTTTACAGGTGTTAGGAGAGGATACTGATCCAAAAGCCATATGTCAGTGGTCAGTGTCTACCTCCCCAGGCTTAAATCCCCTGGATGCATCTGCGGATAGTGGATCTGACATAGGTGCAGATCGGCAACTTGTTGACAATGATTCATATATTACCTGATGAGTCACAAGGAAATGTCTTCACAGACATTAGAAGGGAACTTTGATCTTTATGCTAAAATCGTTGGATCATTGTTTACCTTCCCAGAATTCAAATCTGGAACCCTAAAAGGGAAACTAGCAACTTGTAGATTATGACTCAGATTTATCTGACGAGTTTAATAAGGATGGGGATTTGTGAACTCCCATTGCACCACCTGTGACCTCCTTAAAGGATGGCTAAGGTGATTTTCCTTGCAGGTACAGCTGGATTATGGAGCTATGAGAGAAGAGTGATACACTCGTGAGAATGAGTGTAAACACGAGTGGAGAGAAGAGTGAAACACATGTGAGGTACACTAAAACAGGATCACACACTCACAGTGAGGAAGAAAGAGAAACTACTTGTTATTTCTTTTCCAACCAAGTGAAATATGAGAACTCCTTCAGACGACGGCATACATTCCTTCTTTAAGGGGGAGATAGAAGCTTAAGTAATAGTTTGGAGGATTCCTCAACTAAGGGGGAGAAATAGCAGGGAGTAAGAAAAAGATCCTACTTGTACACTACACCACACCATTGTTGTTTTTATCTACGGATCCTATTGTACGGGAGAGGTGGTAAACACAAGGTGATTTCCTAGTAAGGGAAGAAGCTGTTAGGGGAGTACCATTGGTTTTTATCTGCGGATCCTATTGTACGGGAGAGGTGGTAAAACGAAGGTGATCTTCTTTAATCAGTTGATTCTCATAGGGGGAGAAGCAAGAGAGATATGTGCTTCTCAACAGGAAATGTGGTTGTACAAAAGAAGATGAAACTACTTGAAGATATGTTCAGTCTAGAGGAACATCTACTTGGAATCTGGAAAATGTTAAATCTCATCCAGAACTTTTCTACTATTTACTTTGCATGTATGTTTATATCTTTTTCTTATTTGTTAGTTGAGTTATCCTCTAGGTATTTGTGTGTTATTGTCTAACAAACAAATAGGGGGAGATTGTAAGTCATATGTCATAGCCTATTTGTATATTCGAGGATTCAACTCAACTCAAATAAGAATGTAATAAGTAAATAGTGGATCGACCGTCAGAGAGATCTCGCAAAGTAATATCTGTCAAAGGATTCAGAAACAAGGTTCATCTACAGACTTGAGGAGTTAATTCACTGGAAGAAGTTCAAGAAGTTGATCATGCCTCAGTGATATAAATCAAGATCGTGGATTTAATCAAGTGACAGAGATCTCGTCAGAGTATCATTAATTACAAGGATTTAATCTGAAGAAAATCAAAGTGTCAGAGTCAAGACATGAAGAAACGTCACGGAAGTTAGTCACTCATGAACCAGACAGTACATCGAGTGTCAACGTTGAAGTGGTGGAATTGATTCATAATTTTCAGTGATTTTCAGAAGATTTGCAGAAGAATAGTTGCTGCTCAAGACTAGAATTAATTCTCTATTAATTAATTAATTCATCTAATTTAATTAAGAAAATAAATTATATCTGCAAAGAATAATTTATTTATTAATTGAATTAATTGATTAATTAATTCTGAATTAATTCTAGGAATTTTCAGAAGTTTAATTGGATTAAATTCAAGCATTAAATCAGCAAGACAATTGAAAATGAACTAGCATGACAATCAGGATTGTCATACCGATTGTCATGCTAGGCCATATTCAATTGTCACACCGAAAGTTACTCTAGGAGGATGATTGTCTTGCTAGTTCATTCTGATTGTCATGCTAGTTCATTCTGATTGTCATGCTAGTTCATTCAGATTGTCTTGCTAGTTCATTCAATTGTCTCACCGAAAGTCTTGCCAGCTATAGGATTGTCATGCCAAGTCAATTCTATTCGTTTGTTGATTTAAAAAGAAGCAGAGAAGCAGCAACTTATATTAAGCACACAGAAGTCAAGAAACAAGGCAGAAAAGAAAATCAAGAAGAAATATTTCATCTTTTCATCTGCATACTTCAAGATTAAATTTCTAGATTGTAAAGTTAAATCCAATCCACTAGAAATCTTTATCTTGCTCTTGTGTATCAATCTAGCGGATTAAAATCCCTAGAACTTAATCTCAAATCGCGTTTAGCATTTGATTCTAATTATTGCAAAAATAGAAAAAGTTCATGTCGAATTTATTCTAGATTTGTGATAATTGATTTGAGATTAATACCTTGTAATCGATACAGTTGTTGTAACACCTTTCAAGTTTAATAATATTTTTATTTAACTTGAATTTTGTTTCACATTTTTTATTCCGCATTTAATTCGATTATTCGGTACTGTTTGTATTCAACCCCCCCTTCTACAAACAAATTGGGACCTAACAATCCACTTTCCACAAAAGCCTTCAGAGTCTACAATTTAAGAATAAGGGTTGTCATGGAAACTATCAATGTATCTTTTGATGATAAGAAGATTACTGGACTTGAAGATTTCAATGATCATGATCAGCTGAGATTTAAAAATGAAGATTTAAACTCTAATACTGTAAATTCTGATGACTTAAACTCTGATCATGTAAGTTCTGATTGGTTAAGTTCTGATGTCATTGAAACTGTGGTAACAACTCCAAAGGAAAATGCACCTGTCCAGGGGGAGCAAGCTGAAGATCCTACCACAACTCAAGACTCTCAACAAACATTAGAACCTGTCACTGGCTCTTCAAGTTCTGATTCATCAAGTTCTGATGAGCCAAATTCTCTGATTCTTCAAATCCTGAAGAATCTAACTCAAATTCTGAAGTCTCAGAGAGCATAACTACAGGGGGAGCATCAGAAAATGATGATGGAGACAGCATGGATCATGGGGGAGGATCCAGTTCTAAAAATCAACTTCCATCTGCAAGGAAGTGGACCAAATCACATACACCTGACTTAATAATTGGAGATCTTGAAGCAGGTGTCAAAACTAGAACTGCAGCATCAAATGAATGTCTCTATCATTCTTTTCTATCTCAGATTGAACCAAAGAAAATGGAAGAAGCTCTTCAAGATGTTGATTGGGTGCAAGCAATGCAGGAGGAGTTAAATGAATTTGAAAGAAATAAAGTCTGGACCCTAGTGCAAAGACCAAAGAACAGATCCATTGTTGGCACAAAATGGGTGTTCAGAAATAAAACTGACAGTGATGCCATAATTACAAGGAACAAAGCAAGGCTGGTTGTTAAGGGTTATTCTCAACAGGAGGGTATTGATTATGATGAAACATTTGCACTAGTTGCTAGATTAGAAGCCATAAGAATCTTTTTGGCTTATGTTGCTCACAAAAAGTTTAAAGTCTTTCAAATCGATGTGAAAAGTGCTTTTCTCAATGGAGAATTGGAAGAAAAGGTATATGTTGAGCAACCTCCAGGATTTGAAGATCCAAAATTTCCAAATCATGTCTACAGATTAGACAAAGTACTTTATGGCCTTAAGCAAACTCCAAGGGCATGGTATGAGACTTTAGCTCAATTCCTTCTGGAAAGTGGATTTCACAAAGGTACAATTGATAAAACTCTGGTCTACCTCAACCATGGAAATGACTTACTTTTGGTACAGATATATGTTGATGATATCATATTTGGTTCTACAAATGCCAAGCTCTGTGAAAGATTTACAAAGCTAATGCAGTCAAGATATCAAATGAGTATGATGGGAGAACTTAGCTATTTTCTAGGACTTCATGTCAAGCAAAATGAAGAAGGTACTTTTATCAATCAATCCAAGTACACCAGAAATTTACTGAAGAAATTTGGAATGCAAGATTGTTCAACTGCATCCACTCCCATGGCCACTGTAACCAAGTTAGATAAAAATATTGGTTCATCAGTAGATATTACTAACTACAGAGGTATGATTGGCTCTTTACTCTATTTAACTGCAAGTAGACCTGATATCATGTATGCTACCTGTCTTTGTGCAAGATTTCAGGTTGATCCAAGAGAACCTCATCTAATAGCTGTGAAAAGAATTTTCAAGTACCTCAAGGGTACAGCTGATCTAGGATTGTTGTATCCTAGAGAATCATATTTTAAGCTAATAGGTTACTCAGATGCAGATTTTGCAGGATGCAAAATAGATAGGAAAAGCACTAGTGGAAGCTGCCAATTTCTTGGAAGCAGATTGGTTTCTTGGTTTAGCAAGAAATAGAAATCAATTTCCACATCAACTGCAGAAGTAGAATATATTGCTGCAGGAAGCCATTATGCACAGATTCTTTGGATGAAGAATCAGTTACTGGATTATGGGTTAGAATGTTCTAAAATACATATTTACTGTGATAATCAAAGTGCTATTGCTATGACAGGTAATCCAGTTCAACACTCAATGACAAAGCACATCAGTATTAGGTACCATTTTATAAGGGAACATGTGATAGAAGGTACGGTGGAATTGTATTTTGTTTCAACAAATCAACAACTAGCAGATATCTTCATAAAACCACTATGTGAAGCTACTTTTACAAGACTGGTATATGAACTTGGAATGGTTTCAGGTTCTTTTTCTAAATCTGCTTAGTTTTTGTTCTCATGCATCAGACTTTATGATCAGTATTTATAGATTATCTTATCTTCATGTAATCTGTACTTAAATTGAAATACATTAAATGATGATTGTTATCTGATGTGGATCTATATACTCTGATAGCGATTTGAATGTTATGTGACTATTCAATCCAATGAGGATTACTATGCTAGATGCTGACCTAGTAGTCTTTAACATACTAGGAATCCCATGTTTGAAATTAGTTGTTTATGTGGAAATTCATTAACACAAGCAAATTCTGATTTTGAGCTTAGTCAAATTTACTTTGTGTATCTTATTACTAAGTCACAAACTAGATTTTTGCTTCTTATCTGTCAAATTCTGATGTCAGTAAATTTTAAGGATAAAACTAAATGCTAATAAGCCTCACTTATCTAAAGAAAAGAAAAGAAAATTAAAGTCAGATACTCCTTTGAGATCTGGAGTAAATATGTGGAAGGGAAGACCCAAGTGCATTGCTGGTATTAAGTTATATGAATTAGAAAAGCAAATAAATTTTTTTGGTGACTTTTCATATTCTCTGATTACTGGAGAAATACTCTGATAATAGCATAAATTCTGATAAGCAGTTGTGACTCACTTACACTGAGGAGCCACTGTGAAAAAGAATTCTAAAAGATGCATAAAATGAGCACAAACAGTTGAGGTGGACTCATGCACAAATTTATCATATAGTAGACTTCAAAATTAATGACAGATTTTAAGCATTATTTCTTAGTTATGCCTTATTTCTAAGATGTGAAGTTTATCAGACTTTAATCTTTATCTGATATTTTGCTAATGCAGACACTATCACTCCATATGAATGATGAAAATTACTGTGGTGATCAAGTTGTTTCAGATAATCAGTTAAGTGTCATATGCATAAATTCTGAGGACAAGTTCTGATGGAAGTTCTGATGATTAAACTCTGAAGAAACAAGTCAGTATTTGTATGAAGAATCACAGTAACAAACATTCACTTTTTGAGTATAGAAGCCATGTTCTGATGACTGTTAAAATATGATAATAGTCAAGTTCTGATATTAAATCCTGATGGAAACTCTGATGCTTACGTGGTATTATTTATCTACTTGACTTATTTGTGACAAATACTGTAATAGTCATATTTAATTAGAATATAATTAGGTGAGATAAAAACAGCCATAATCATTTGGGTTAATGGTAAACGTGCTTGTCTTAAAAAACTGTATGTGCACAGTAATTATTACTTATTTCCTGTGCCCACTAACTTCTGCTTTAACTATTGACTGTTCACATATTGCCAGGTGTAAACTGTCTTCCATACTTCATGTGGGTTGTATAAATAAGAAAGTTAAAAGATTTATATTCTTTTACTTACTTCTCTCATTCTCTTATCTCTCCTATTTTCTCTCACCCACTAATATTCTCTGAAGCTCTTTTTCATACAGCATTTTATCAAACACCTTGCAAACACTCTTTTTCCTACTTGAGTTTTAACAAAAATGGCACCAAAAGATTTGATTTTCAATGGAGCTAAGTTTGTTCCTAACAATTACTTAGCTATTCTGAGCAAGGATGAAGCCCCAACAGATCTTCATTTCATCCAGGATTTCCTTGCTCACAGTGAGATATGCTATGCTTTGACTCAACCTAAAGCTATCTCAGGGACTCAAGTGTTGGAGTTCTGGAGGTCAGGTATGTATGATGATGGTGGAGAAAATGGGTCCCCTAGTCTGATTTTCACAACTGGGGAGGATGAACATGTGGTGAATGTGGCCACTGTTCGACAAGCACTCCACCTGCCAGAAAACTGCAATTATTCAACAGTTGAGGAGCCAACTCTTCAACAAATGATGGTCAGTCTGGGATATGAAAAGATATTGGCAAAGTTGGGCCAGTTGAAGAGACCGAACATAAGGAGAGAATGGAGTTTCTTCGTCGATTGCATCACAAGAACCTTTGCAAACAAGTGTTCAAATTTTGATGCCATTCCTATCCTTAGTCAGCAAATTGGGTATGCTCTAATTACTCAATCTCATTTTGACTATGCTAGTGATGTACTAGGTTTTATTGGTGATAGAATGATAAAAGACAGAAACACAGTCTATTTTGCTAGATTATGTCAGCTATTATACAGTTTTTGTTGCTCTGATGCACCACAACTTGCCAGTGAGTTGATCTCACCATTTAAGCTAGCTAAGAGAGCTTTCAATGACTTATTATCTACCGATAATAAGAAAACTGTTTTAAGACCCCTCCAAATTCCAATTTCAGTCAAACAGTTTTTAGTAAACTCTGATCCAGCCACATATACCTCTATATATACTGATGTCCAACCAACCCAACTTCCATCAGCACCTACCACCACTACACAAACACCTCAAACTTCTCAACCTCAACCAACTCAACCCTCCATCAGGATATATTTCAAACGAACACAATCATCTCAACCTCAACCATCGGCATATACCATCAGACCTTCATCTTCGAGGCCAAAAAGGGCTCAATCTGTTCCTAAATCTCCAATAAAGAGAAGAAGGATGCTTCTACGGGATGAGTCTGATGATGAGGAGGAAGCACAGGTTCATTGCATCAGAACTTGTGACGGTTGAAGCTGAAACTGTGGATTCTCAGAAACCAACTGCAGTTGAAGGTTCTGATACCTTAAAGAAAAAAAGAACTGTAAACTCTGATGATAAAGCAACTCCTTCATTTGCAAGGAGATTAAAGAAAATGAGGGCTAAGAGGCATTTGGCTAAGCCTCCATCAGAGAATACTGAAGAAGCTGAGGAAAGGGATCAGGAATCTCTGATCTCAAATCCAATTGTGATTGAATCTCTACCACCTCCAGCTACAGCCCAAGACACTGTTCCTGATACAGTGGTTACACCTCCAGTCTCTCCTCTTCATGAAGATATTACAGTTGAAGATTCAGGCTTAAGTCCTGAAATTGACATCAACAGGCTGCACACTCCTACTATTCTGTATTTGGAAGCTCCTACAGCAGCTCAGACATCTCCAACTCATTCTCCAATTTTAAATGTTGATGCTGAGATACCATCTACTCCAACAACACCTATTCTGAAGATAAATTATGATGCTCAGAATCCAGATGAAGTCATTCCTGAATCTCCAGTTGCTTCACACACTCTAGTGCTGTCAGAACATACTGAGTTTTCTTTAAGTTCTGAAGACAGTTTTTCTGTTCATACTCCAGCTCCTGTACTTGGAAAGGAAGAATTGGTCAAGAAATTTGTTGAACAGGATGCTCCTATACCTTGGGATGAAACTCATAGAGGAATAAAGTGGACCAAGAAGTGGAATGATTCAGATTTCATTCCAAGTTCTAAAGTTCTGACATAGCACGTTGCTAAAGTTGATGAGCTTGTGATAAATTCTGATGTAAAGACACAACTCAAGATCACTGCTCTATCTACCAAGAACCTTCAAGGTCTTCACTCTCAAACTCAAGTAAAGGCCGATACACTACAAGAATCATTTAACAAGCTAGATATGCAAATGAAGCTTGACAAGACAAGGATTATCATACCTACACTTGAGAAAGTGGAAACGATTGAGAAAGCTCAAGAGAAGCAACAGGCCCAAATCTCTGAGGTCCTGGCTAATCAAGCTTCTCAACAGGCTCAATTGGATGAAATCCAATCTTTAGTTGAACTTCTTCTCTCACTCCTATTATCAGATGATGCCAAAAAGGGGGAGAAGATAGTTAAGTCCAAATGCTCTAATGATCAAATACTGAAGAAGAAAGATGATGAAGCTGATGACCAGGGAAACCCTAGCAAGGGTAGAGGTTAAGTTCAAGGTAAAGAGCACAGCATCAAGGTTTTTTCAAGGAAACTAATTACTGATGCAAGCAAATCTTCTATTTAAAAGAAGACAAGTTCTGAAGCTGCTCAAACTCAAAATCTGATAGCAAGCACTGAAACTCAAAATCTGATATCAAGTTCTAATGAGAAAAGTCTGATGACAAAGCCTGATATTCTGATATAAGGTAGAAGTCATGATTCTCAAAGGTTTATGCAAACTCTGAAGCTCAAGGAAAGCAGACTATTGTCTACTATAAAGATCCCAAGATTCAGACACTTGATGAGGAAATTGCTAGAAGATTGTTTCCGAAGCATAATCCAGGAATGGATTTAGAAAATCTCAAGGACGAAGAAGCTAAATTTATAGCTGAAAAGAAAAATCTAAAGCCAAAAGCTTCTGTTGCAAAGAAACCTCCAAGGCCTAAGAAGAAAGGCATTGTGATCAAAGAGAAGTCAATTTCTGAGGCATCTAAAGCCAAGACTAGATCATAAATTGAGATTGATCCCAAAGACAAAGGGAAAGGGAAAGTTGATGAACCAACCAAGCCACTGGAGATGAAAATTCCTCAAATTCTGATAAAGCCAGTGTGCAAAATGGTTCAAGTTACTGATGATAATCTTGCTGAAGATAAAGATGTTCAAACTCTGAAAAGAAGGAAGATTTTTGAAGAATCAAAGACAACCTCTGAAAAGGCTCAAGTTGTTCAGAGTGAAGAACTGCAAGCTGCAATGGAAATAGCAAGTTCTGATAAAATCATCAAGACATCAACCTCTGACAGTGCTCAAGTTGATTTAGACAAGATGGAAGTAGCTGACAAAAAGAAACTTCTGTGGAAAAATGTCAAACCATCTGATCCAAAGAAAAGCCAATTGTTATCTGATTTCAAGTCTGTTGGATTGAAAGCCAGAGAAGCAAGAGACAGAGCTGGACTAGGTTCTGATGAAGCTAAGATCAAAACAGGAGTTGAAGTGCTGAATAAAGATCCATTTCTTTTAACTGACCAACCTCTTGAAGATGTTACACAGAAACACCTTGATAAGGTTATCTCTGTTCAAGTGGTACTGGATACTCATGACAAGCACAATGTCAAGGAAAATCTGATTCTATTTCTTGAAGATGGAAGGACATATCAGATGTCAGAATCAGATGTGCTGAACAAATCATTGAAAGAACTTCAATTCTTTCATTACCTTTTAGAGGTAAAGTCTGATATTATCAGGAGATGGTCAAACTTCATATTGAAGACCATCAGAGATAAAGCAAAAATTTCTGGTTCAAGAATTACAGAATTCATTCCTAGTATTGTTGAAAATGATGGAAGTGAAACTCCAATGAAGAAGAATTCTGCTAAGCTTGAAGTGTTACTGAATGAGAAATGTCTATGCTAGAATGAAGATTCTTCTCATCCTAGGGTAATAAGACTGAATGATGGTTTAGAAAGAAACTATATCTCTACTTTAAGGACTGCAATCTACCAGATTGGAAGTCAGAATGAAGAGATAAAGCAAGTCAAGACTACAATGTCTCAAGTCCTGAGGATTAAAGAAGAAAAGCTGATATCAAGCTTTGTCAAGAATCATTATGGATTCAGATAGACTCAGTGAGATTGGTAAAATCTACAAGGACTGTAAGTTGTAGTTAGTTATCTAGTTAAACTCTTATTTGCATTTTTACTTAAATGTTTTTGACATCATCAAATCAATTAAATTGTATATTTTGCATAATTTACAAGTTGGGGGAGATTGTTAGATATATTTGAGATGTTATGTCTAATATGATTCATGTTTAGTTTTCAGATCTTAACAAACATGACATATTAGGACTTACTGAAATCAGGACTTACTGGAAGTCATAACTTAATATCAGAACTTAAGGTCATATCAGAACTTAAGTATGGGAAGACTTACAGATAAGGAAGGAAGCTGATTTACAGTAGAAGATCGAGACTAAAACAAAAGAAGATATGCATGGAAAGAGTTTGAAGACTAGAAGACTTGTAGAAGATATCTGATTGATATGTTTTAGGAGACAGAATTATATTCCATATCAATTAGAAGTTATCTTGTAACTGTGTACTATATAAACACAAACTTAGGATTTACACTATATGTGTTATCATTATCGAGAAGATTATACATTGTACCTAGCAGCTCTTAATGATATTTGTTCATCACTGAGGGAGAACAATAGTTCTTATTATAATAGAGTTTATTCAATATACTTGATCTTTGTTACATACTTGTGTTAAATCGATTTGATTGTATAAACACTTTATTCAACCCCCTTCTACAGTGTTGTGTGACCTAATAGGGTTTTAAACTGATGATATAGAACAAGGCGTAGGGCAGACAGAAAAGTTGTACTCACAGTTAAACATCCGGTAGAACCAGAATTAGTATGTGGGGAATTCTTGAATAGGTAGCCTCGCATCTGAGGATGAGATAAAAGGTGTAATCATCACAACCAGAGGTAATATGGCTAACACCGATGGAAGAGCAGGGCGTGAATCAGATGAGGGTCTTCCGCCTGAATGCTCGAAATGATCAGACGATCCCGAGATAAAAGAATCTGCCATCGCCGCTATCTGAAAATCGCGTTGCTAGATAAAGATCTTGAATCTCATCACGAATCACACTAAAACCTAATATTTAGTTGCACTCAACCTCTCGACATTCTATTTTTCTGTAACCTAATCCTAATCCTAATCTTAACCCTCTATCCATTCCCGAAAATCTAGGCTTGTTTCAGTGACTTATAATCTGTAGCTCTGATACCAACCTGTGACGCCCTCCAAACTCGAGTCCGAAGTTTGGGGCTTACAACACACACACCATAGTATATAAACCTGTATATAAAATATTATATGCATTGACCTTTCTTTACACAACCACGGATCACAACAGGTTAAAGTATGAAAACAAGCCACAACCTTAACTTTTATTACATCGTACCAAATCCCAACTAATTCAACTTACAATTGCTAATGATATCGTACTGACAATCTTGCATAACTCATCTACAATATAAAGCTCCTGCTAGCTCGATCCAGCTTAACCTGGAATCCTAGCTCGCGCACTGGACTGGGAATCTTCGTTACCAACAATTTCCTTTTCAACTGTTGAAAACATAAAAAGGTTTGCCAGAGTGAGCTAACTAGCTCAGCAAGTCACAATAGCAATAACCGAGGTTAAACAATAATCAATTGAAATGATTCAGAAGAATCAAGTTTCTGAATAAGCAATGATTAGAATTGGATATTCACTTTTCATTTTAAAACCCAAGGCTAGGCTGCTGATCAGTCACGCACTAACCCCGAGCAAGGCTCCCAGTTTTGCTCTATATACGAGATCCAAGGCACGCATTGGCCTATTATGACCACGAATTTGGTCCGATCACGAATCTGGTCCACATTTATAAAACCATCCAATTCTAAAACAATTCAATATGATAACCAATGTAATTCAATAAGCTGAATCATAAACAACATTTATCTTGAAGCATAGGGTGATTCACAATACCATGAGGGTATAACAAGGAATTTAAAAAGATTGGCTTTCAATCAAGGAAAGAATCAGAAAGTAGAAGACCAAGGGTTCAATGGTTACAAGGATTGGTCTTCTGTTAAACAAGGAATAAGGGTTGGTATATCAAGCAATTCAATATCAGAAATCAGTATATAGTAGATGTAATAACCCCAAAAAATTTGGACTTTTTGTAATCCTTATGAATAGTGAATTTGCTGATTATGGTGCTTAAGGAAATTTTTCATGCCACACTATATAGGGGTTCTTTTATTGATATTCTGAGATCTTATTAGTACTTCATAGAATATATGAGTGTATGTAAAGATCGTCATAATCCAAATTCGAACACTTTGATTTTTCTCGAAAATCCACCAGATACCGAAAGAATTGAGTATAAGGTAACATGATTAAAAGGATTTAAATTCAAGGATTATAAGAGAGGATCATAAAAGGAATATAAAATATTGAGAAAGGGTTAGGGAAATCCAAGTAATAAGATCTCGGATATGATCCCTCAAACGATAAACGAGAATGAAAGTTAAGCGAACCGTATAACAGATAAGCGGTCATTAGCCAAGTAATTAAGCACTAATAAAAGGGATTAGGGGAGGATGACATCATCCAACCATAAGGATTGAACAAGTGTCCTTGTGATGATGTAATCAAGGTGAGATCATCACTTTATTAAAGCAAAAGCAAAGATATTTTGAAAGGTTAATTTTTAACCAAGCATTTCATTTCAACTCACAATTCAACCAAGCAAGCATCAAAGAAGCTTTTTCTTCTTCTTCTTCTCCTTTATTTGCTTCAGCCTTTCTTCCTAAAACAAGAGGGATTTTTCAAAACTCAAGCTACACACCTTCAAGAATTATAAGGTTTGTTTCCTTAGCTTCCATAATTCATAACATAGTTATGCTATAATTTTGGATCCAAGATTTCAAGGATTACCTAGTTAAACAATTTATAAAAGTTAAGGGTGAATAGTAACTTCAAGATCTAACTTTGTGTTTCTTGATTTCTTAGAAAAGATCAAGCTTGTAGGAGGTTAGATCAAGGCTCCCTAAGGTTTCCTAGCAACTTATCACCTACCAAGGAAGGTATAAACTTCAAACCCTAGCCTTTACTTCATTTGTTAGTAAGTTTAATGGTTGGTTTTGTGAATGAGAAGCATGTATTATGATTATTAGTAGTTTGGTTTGATTTGGAAGTGATAGGTAATTGAATCTTGGTTTTTGGTTAATGAACCTTAAGTATAGTTAGTAGTTCATGTTTGTGGTTGAATGAGTTGGAAAACCTTGAGGTTATGGACTGATGTGGTATGGTTTAGGTGAAGTTTTGATTGTATTGATGGTTAAGAGTTTGTTGGTGGTTAATTGGAGTACTATAAATATTGGTAATCGCGTAAACATTGCCGTCGTAATGCCCGTTTTCATTCAACTGCTTGTACTTAGTGTTCGGGACAGAAAGCTCACTGAGCAATCTGTAACTTTGCCATGTTTAGCTAGATCGTGTCGTAAACTTCGTTTTGGTATGTGGTTCGCTTAGATCCGATGTACGGTTTAGGAGAAATGACCGTTTTAAGTAACGGCATTTCGCGAGCGAACCATTACCCCTCGCTTAATTTTGAAACCTTGTTTAAGGCCCTTAAAAGACTAATTGGATTACGAACACATAATGTAAGGTGGGTTAGGCAGTTGGTAAAGTACTCGCAAAAGAGTCACCTTAAAATTCATAACGGTTAATTTATTAAAATTAGTGGAGCCGAGGGTACGCGAGCGATTAATGCAAATCTTTAAGTGTATAAGCGACCAGAAGCGACCGTTAGGGTATGAGTGAGTTTTGACTAGTTTTTTAAGCGACTTTGGTCTAATTCCGGCTTATGTTGTTGTTCATAGGTTACCGGACTCACTCTAAGCTTAAGTCTACCCCGGAACACTCAGGCAAGTTTTCTACCCGTTATACTGTTGTTGTGATGTAAATATATTGATGCATTATCTTGAGATAAGTGCATGGTTGTTATTAGCAAATCTTGCGATATATTGGAGCATGTTGATATGATATATATATATGCATGTTGTGAAATCTTGATATTTTATTATCAATTCAAATGCTTATAAACTGCATAATACATATGCTAGAGATAAGCAGTAGTTGCACATACCCTGAGTATAGGGGACCCAAAGTTTAACATTTTTCTAAACCGGGAGGCGATGTTCCCGAGTAAATTATATATATATATATATAGTTTTCAAAACTATTAAATGAATAATGTTTATTCGATATTTTTAAATTATAAGTGAATATTAATTTGAATATTCATTCAAGGACTATTGACTCCGTTTATTTTATTAAATAATATTCATTATTTTCTTAAATAATTATGTTTGTTATTAGCCAAGTATTCTAGAAATGATTGATATCGTCAATCATTCTTACCTTTAATATTTTCAGAAAGTTATTTTCAAAACTTTTACTTCATTTGCTTTGATAAAAGCTATTTGTTATTGGAATATTATTGTAGCATAATATTCAGATATTCTTTGATTATTTTGGAATTGATTTATTATATCAAATCATTCTTATTCCAAACCCTTTCAAAAATATTTTCGAGTCTTCAAAATGATTTTAAAGGCTAGAGCGGATCCCAAAACTTGTTTTCAAATTTAAGATCTTCCTTTCGAAAGGGATTTAAATACTCGTTTAAAAATCTGAGGGATCCGGCTCTGTGGTGTATTTTATATTCACAACGAGGTTGTTGTTTTGATATATGAATTTGATTACTTGCCCAACATTCGGGAAGTAAGTCCATCTAAATGAGTAGGCATAAGCGACAGGCCGAGATACGGTCTTTTGATAGTGTAAGTGGCTGGGTGGCAGTCCATCAACGCGTAAGAGGCCGGGTGGCGGTCCAGCACAAGGTCCTAATGCGGCCAGGGTGATGACCGGTAGGGGATTCATCCATCTACTAGTACAAAAGGTTACTTAATGGGTATCTTTGCCTGACCAACAAGATATCAGGTTTATGCCAAAGTTTTTCTTCTTTCCAAATTCATTGGGTGTTATAACTCTGTTTATGCTTTTTATAACAGAGGTTTTCAAGGAAAGTATGAGATATATATAGGTGTATATATATAGGGACTTAATGAAGTATCTCGTAACTTCATTTCTTTTGAATGATATTTCAAAAATTGAACCTATCCAAGTCTTATCTTGTAGTCTCATCTATGTGTTGAACTTTTGAAATTGATTATAGCTTGAACGGTGGTATTTCGAGTAGTATTCAGAAAAGATATAAGTATATTGAAGTATCTTGTTACTTCATCTTTTCAACTTATATCTAGTTAATGATTATCTTATGCATGACAAAGATTTTCAAAAAAATGTTGAGATAAGGTTAGATATATGTGATCACCTTGTAACGATATTTTTATACAGTTATAAACTAGAAATCTGTGTATATTATACATGTTAGAGGATTTCAAAGATTTTGAAAAGTATATATGTATATATATACTGAATATTTTATGACTTCGTCGCATTAAGATAATAAACTTGGTTCATTTCTTCTTGACCAAGACTTTGATGAGTACTATGAGAAGGCTCATATATTGTTAATTACAATACATGTTATTTTGGTGGGCTTGTTGCTCACCCTTGCTTTATTCTTTCATCACACAATAACAGCTAGACAAGATGAAAAGGACCAAGCTCCCAATTCGCGAGCAGATAGGAAATGTTCTGCAGTTTCCTGTAGGCGTTGATGCCGCTGTAGTTGAGGTAGGAACTACCAATAGGCTAGGCTTTCAACTTTTGATGTACCAGAGTTATGTATATTTATGAACTGTAATAATGGCAAAGAAAATGTAAATTTATTCAGAAACCCTTTTAAGGTGTAATGGTTTATAGTTGTGGAATAAAATGACTTGTGTTATTTTTGATATTCATCTCTAAGACTATAACTTGTGGTGTGTGTGTATATTTGTGGGGTCACAATACGCAGTAGTTGGTTGTTTATTATGTTAGATCACACAACACTGTAGAAGGGGGTTGAATACAGTGTAGAATACAATCAAATCGATTTAAAGCACAAGTAACAGAAAATAGATGTATTCGATATAATAAACTCTGTTACAATGGAACTGTTCTCTCTCAATGATGAACAAATATCACGAGAGCTACTAGGTTACAATTTATGACCTTCTCGATGATCGTAACTCTTATAGAGTAAACCTATGTCTGAGTTTATATAGACACACAGTTACAAGATAACTTCTAGTTGATATGAAATATAATTCTGTCTCCTAAAATATATCAACCAGGTATCTTATATAATTCTTCTACTCCTCTAACTCTTTCCATGCATATCTTCTTCTTGTATTAGTCTCGATCTTCTTTCCTGTAAATCAGCTTCCTTCCTTAACTCTTAGTCCTTCAGTACTTAAGTTCTGATATCCATCTTCTGATATCATCTTCTGATTATCTAAGTCTTGATATCCTTAAGTCCTGCCTTCCGGTAAGTCCTGATTACAGTAAGAACTGATATTTCCTGTTAGTTAAGATCTGAAAACTAAACATGAAACATATTAGACTTGACATCTCAAATATATCCAACAATCTCCCCCAACTTGTAATTATGCAAGAATGTACAAGTTAATAGATTTGATGATGTCAAAAATATTTAAGTTCAAATGCAATAAGAGTTTAATAAGACTATTAATTATAACTTACAAAACATCCAGCTTTACCAATATCACTGAATCAATCTGAATCCATAATGATTCTTAACAAAATCATTTATCAGATTATCTTCAGCTTTCTTCAGGTTTCAGCTAACTGTGTTTTGACCTGCATCGGTTCTTCTTCTTTACTATCACCAATTTGATAAATGGCTGGTCTGAGAGCTTGAATGGATGTTTTTTCAAGTCCATCACCAAGTCTGATAACCTTAGGATGTGAAGAGTTTTCATTATAACATAAGCATCTTCTCTTCAGAATAACTTCCACCTTAGCAGAATTCTTCAGCATAAGAATTTCTCTTCCATCACCTTCAGTAATCATTGGACTGTAATGAGAAATCTTTGTACCAGAGATTCTGAATAGATCTCTTATAGCCTTCAAAATGTATACTGACCATCTTCTTGTAACATCAGATTTTACTTCCAGAAGATAGTAAATATGTTGAAGTTCACTGATAAACTTCTTTAATACATTAGTATCAGCTAATCTATAAGTCTTTCCATCATTGAGAAATAAGATCAATTTCTCTTTTAGATTACCTCTACTCCTGTTTGAATCTTCTCTTCGTCAGAACCTAATCCAGCTCTATCTCTAGGTTGCTTGGCTTTCAACCCAAATGTAGCCAGTTGATTAATCATGAGATTGGATTTTGGTTCAACTGGAGTAGCTTTCTTCCATAACAACTTCTTCTTATCAGCAATTGTCATTTTATCCAAATCAACTTGAGCATTGTCAGTAGTTGATGTCTTGATAGCTTGATCAGAATTTTCTTTTTCTTCTGTACCTTCCTGTCCTTTATTCTGAATAACAACTTGAGCAGTGTCAGAGATTATTTTAGAATCTTCAATTATCTTTCTTCTTTTCATAATTTGAACAGTTTCATCTTCAACAAGATTATCATCAGTTACTTGAACCATTTTACACACTGGTTTCATCAGATCTTGAGAAGTTTTCAAGTCCAGTGACTTGGTTGGTTCATAAATTTTTCATTTCCCTTTGTCTTTGGGATCTCTCTCAGTCTGTGATCTAGTCTTGAACTTTGAAGTTTCATAATTTGAGTTTTCCTTGATCACAATGCCTTTTTTCTTAGGCCTTGGAGGTTTCTTTGCATCAGAAGCTTTAGACTTAGGATTTGTCTTCTCAGCAGCAAATCTAGCTTCTTCCTCTTTGAGAGTTTCTAAATCCATTCCTGGATTGTGTTTCAGAAATAATCTTCTTGCTATCTCCTCATCAAGTGTCTGGATTTTAGGATCTTTGTAATAAACAGTAGTCTGCTTCCCCTTTAACTTCAGAGCTTGCAAAAACTTCTGAGAGTCTTTAGATCCTGATTGAATCAGAATATCAGAACTTGTCATCAGACTTTGCTTATCACCACTTGCCTTCAATCTTTGAGCATTCACAGCATCAGAACTTGACTTGTTCTGAATAGAAGATTTTCCTTAAACTTTTCTTTGACCTCTGCTATTTTCAGAGTTTCCCTGGTCATCACATTTATCATCCTTTTTCTGGTCATCACCTTTATCATCTTTTTTCTTCAGTTCTTGAGTAGGTGAGCATTTGGACTTAACTACCTTCTCCCCCTTTTTGGCATCATCAGGAAGTAAGAGAGAAAGAAGAAGTTCAACTGAAGATTAGATTTCATCCAATTGAGCTTTCTGAGAAGCTTGATTAGCCAGAACCTCGGCAATTTGGGCCTGTTGCTTCTCTTGAGTTTTCTCAATGGTTGCAACTTTTTCAGAAATAGGTCTGATATACCTGTTCTTGTCAAGCTTGATCTGTAGATTAAACTTATCAACTTGTTCCCTGAGTGTATCAACCTTTTCATGAGTATAACTATGTAGACCTTGAAGATGTTTTGTAGACAGAGCTGTGATCTTGAGTTGTGTCTTGAAATCAGCATTTGTGAGCAACTCATCAGCTTTTGTAATATGCTTTGTCAGAATTTTAGAACATGGAATAAAATCTGATTCATTCCACTTCTTGGTCCACTCAACAGCTCTGTGAGTATCCTCCCAAGGAATAGGTGCTTCCTTTTCAACAAATTTCTTCACCAATTTTTCCTTGCCCAGAGTAGGTACTGGAGTCTTAACAGAAACACTGTCATCAGAACTTGAGTAAGACTCATTCTGTTCTGATAGCTCAACAGTGTGTGAAGCAACTGGAGATTCAAGAATAACATCTTCTAAATTCTGATCAACAGAATTTATCTCCAGAGCTGGTGTCTTTGATGTAGATGGAGCTTCCAGATAAAGAACTTCAGGTATATTCAAATTATGAATATCTATTTCAGAATTATCAGTTTGTTCTTTAGCATCATCTGTAGCTTTAAAGGAGAGATAGGAGTGGTAATAACTGTGTCATTAGAAGTGTCTTTGGCTTGAGCTGGAAGGGCTTTAATGATAATTTATTCTTGTGAGATTAGAGATTCCTTATCCCCTTCCTCAGCTTCTTCAGTATCTTCTGATATAGCCTTAGCCAAATACCTCCTAGCCTTCATTTTCTTCAATCTCCTTGCCAATGAAGGAGTTGCTTCATCAGCATCAGAATTTACAGATTTCCTTTTCAAAGTATCAGAACTTTGAGCTGCTTTCTCTTTCTGAGAAGTAACATTCTCAATTCTACTATCACAGGTTCAGATGCATGAACTCGTGCTTCAATTGTTTCCTCTTCACTCTCAGACTCATCTCTGAGAATCATCTTCCTTCTCTTTTGTGGAGGTTGAGGAACAGACTTTGTCCTCTTAGAAGTTTTGGAAGATGAAGGTCTGGTTGTTTGTGCTAATGGTTGAGAAGTCTGAGGTGTTTGTGTAGAGGTGGTAGGTGCTGATGGTTGGACATCAGGATATAGAGCAGTGTATTTAACTGGATCATAGGTTATTAAGGCTTGTTTGACAGATAAAGGAACTCAGAGGGGTCTTAACATAATCTTCTTATTATCAGTAGATAATAAGTCATTAAACGCTCTTTTAGCTAGTCTGAATGATGGAATTAATTCACTAGCTGATTGGGGCTTATTATCACAACAAAAACTATAAATAAGCTGACATAATCTAGCAAAATAAACAGTATTTCTGTCTTCTGTCATCCTATCCCCAATGAAACCTAAGACATCACTTGCATAATCAAAATTAGTTTGATTAATAAGGGCATACCCGATTTGTTGACTGAATATGGGGATTGCATCGAAGTTAGAACATTTGTTTGCAAAAGCCTTGATAACGCAGTCAAGGAAGAAACTCCATTCCCTCATTATGTAAGGTCTCTTCAATTGACCCAGCTTTGCCAATGTCTTTTCATACCCCAGACTGGCCATCATATTTTGAAGAACTGGCTCCTCAACAGTAGACTAAAAGCAGTTCTCAGGCAGCTGCAGTGCTTGTCGAACTGTGGCCAATGTCACGACATGCTCATCCTCCCCTGATAAAAAGATAATACTTGGGGACCCTTGAGCACCGCCATCATCATATACTCCACTTCTCCAGAACTCCAGCACTTGAGTTCCAGAGACTGCATCAGGTTGGGTCAGAGCGTACCCAATATCAGAATTAGCAAGAAAATCCTGAATGAAGTGAAGTCCTGATGAAGCTTCAGCCTTGCTAAGAATGGCGGAGTAGTTGTTAGGAACAAACTTAGCTCCATTGAAAATTACGTCTTTTGGTGCCATCTCTGTAAGAAATTAAGTGAGAAAGAGAGTGTTTGCAAGGTGTTTGTTAAAAGTCATGAAAGAAAACGCTTCAGAGAATATTAGAGCGAGAGAGAAAGTAAAAGAGATTAAGAATAGAAAAGTAAGTAAAAGGTTAGAAAATATTTTAACTCCCATATATATACTTTCTCCACTCAACATGGGATACACTTTACACCTGACACCGTGTGAACAGTCAATAAACGGTTAGAGCAGGAGTTAATGGGCACGTAAACTAAGCAATAATTACCGTGCACATGCAGTTTTTCAGGACATACACGTTAACCACTAACCCATAATGATTATGATTGTTTTTATCTCACCCAAATTTATTCTGATTTAAATATGATTGTTTCAGATTTTACCACAAATAAGTCAAGTAAAGAAAAATGCCACGTAAGCATCAAAGATTCCATCAGGATTTAATATCAGAACTTAACTTATATCAGATTTTAACAGTCATCAGAACGTGGCTTCTGTAATCAAATAGTGAATATCTTTTTCTGTGATTCTTCATAAAAATATTGACTTGTTTTCTTCAGATTTTAATCATCAGAACGTCCATCAGAACTTGACCTCAGAATGTATGCAAATGACACTTAACTGTTTGTCAAAAACAATTTAATCACCACGGTAATTTTCATCATTCATATGGAGCGAAAGTGTATGCATTCAGCAAAATATCAGATAAAGATTAAAGTCTGATCAACTTCAGTATATCTTAGAAATAAGGCATAACTAAGAAAAATTCTTAAAATCTGTCATCAGTCATGATGTCTACTATAGAACAAATTTATGCATAAGTCCACGTCAACTGTTTGTGCTCATTTTATGCATCTTTTGAAATACCTTTTTACAGTGGCTTCTTAGTGTAAGTGAGTCACGACTGCTTATCAGAATTTATGCTGTTATCAAAGTATTTCTCCAGTAATCATAGAGTGTGAAAAGTCACCAAGAAATTTTTTTAGTTAATACCAGCGATGCACTTGGGTCTTCCCTTCCACATTTTTACTCTAGATCTCAAAGGAGTACCTGACTTTTATTCTTTTCTTTTCTTTTGATAAGTGAGGCTTATCAGCACTTAGTTCATTCTTAAGATTTACTGACATCAGAATTTGACAGATAAGAAACAAGGATCTAGTTTGTGACTTAGTAATAAGATACACAAAGTAAACTTGACTAAGCTCAATATCAGAATCTGCTTGTGTTAATGAGTTTCCACATAAACAACTAATTCAAACATGGGATTTCTGGTATGTTAATAGGTCAGCATCTAACACGGTTATCCTCATTGGATTGAATAGTCACAGAACATTCAAAACACTTATCAGAGTATATAAATCAACATCAGATAACAATCAACATTTAATAAATTTTCAAATTAAGCACAGATTACATATAGATAATACAATTTGTAAACACTGATCATAAAGTCTGATGCATGAGAACAAAAACTAAGCAGATTTAGAGAAAGAACCTGAAACCATTCCAAGTTCATTTACAATCTTATAAAAGTAGCTTCACATAGTGGTTTTGTGAAGATATCTGCTAGCTGTTAATCTGTTGGAACAAAATGCAATTCCTCTGTACCTTCATCCACATGTTCCCTTATGAAATGGTACCTAATGCTGATGTGCTTTGTCATTGAGTGTTGAACTGGATTACCTGTCATAGCAATAGCACTTTGATTATCACAGTAAATAGGGATTTTAGAAAATTCTAACCCATAATCCAGTAACTGATTCTTCATCCAAAGAATCTGTGCACAACAACTTCCTGCAGCAATATATTCTACTTCTGCAGTTGATGTGGAAATTGACTTTTGTTTCTTGCTAAACCAAGAAACCAATCTGCCTCCAAGAAATTGGCAGCTTCCACTAGTGCTTTTCCTGTCTATTTTGTATCCTGCAAAATCTGCATCTGAGTAACCAATTAGCTTAAAATCTAATTCCCTAGGATACCACAATCTTAGATCAGCTGTACCCTTAAGGTACTTGAAAATTCTTTTCAAAGCTAATAATTGAGGTTCTCTTGGATCAGTGCAATAACCCTAAAATTTTGAACTTTCTGTAACCCTTATGAATAGTGTTTTAGCTGAATGAGAAAACTTTTCATGCCATACTATGTAGGGGTTCTGTTATGGATATTCTGAGATTTTATTAGTACTCTATATGGTATATAAGTGTATGTAAAGATCGTCAGAATCCAATTCCGAATACTTTGATTTTTTCCCGGAAAATCCACTAGATACGGAAAGAATTGAGTATAAGGTAACAGGGTAAAAAGGATTTAAATTAAAGGATTATAAGAGAGGATCATAAAAGGATTATAATGTATTGAGAAAGGTTAAGGAAACCCAAGTAATAAGATCCCGGGTATGATCCCTCAAACGATAAATGAAAACGAAAGTAAAGCGAACCGTATAACAGATCAGCGGTCATTAGGCAAACAATTAGGAATTTAATCAAAGAGATTAGAGGGGATGATGTCGTCCAACCAATGAGAAGAGGACAAAGAGGGGAGGATGACATCACATGATGACATAAGCATGACATAGGGAGGAAGGAGATGTGGTTGGTTTATAACCACACAAAGTCAAGGTTAGAAAGGTAATTACCCAAAAACAAATCAAAAACAACCAACCAAAGAATCAAATCAAAGCAAAAACACAAAAATCTCTCTTTCTTCCAAGCTTGCTCTCGGCTTTTCTTCTTTTTCAAAGAAGAAATTTCCAAAAATCAAGTTCCAAGCATTGTTAAATCACAAGGTAATTATCTAAGGTTCCTTGTACATAGCTATGGATATCCTATAAGTTTAAGCTCCTAATTCCTTCACAATCTCTTCCAATAAATCAAGGAAGAAGATGGTGAATAGTAACCTTCAAGAAATAACTTTAGTTTTCTTGAATTTTTATGAAAGTTTAAGGTTATACAACCAAGGATCAAGGTTCTTTAGGCATTCAACGCTCTTGTGTTGTGTTAAGAAGCTTCAAGGAAGGTATAATCTCTTAACCAAGCTTTGTTATTGAATGTTAAGAGCATAATATGAGTATTCTAGTTCATGAGAGGCTTGATGGTTGTGTATGTAGAGATTAGTTGGTTTTGGGATGTTTTTGGAGTTGTAAATCTTGGTTGTTGATTAATGAACTTAAGTGTAGTTTAAATTCATGATAAAGAATAGTATAAATTGTTAATGTTGAGTTGTTGGGGCTGTTATGATAAAGTATGGATGGAGTTTTGATTGGGTTATGATTGTGGGTTGATTGTGAGATGATTTAGAGTGGTTTAAAATTGGGTAATCGCGTAAACATAGCCGTCGTAATGCCCGATTTATCGTAGACTGTTTTTGTTCTTAACATCAGAACCCTTGAACTCACTGCTAGGTTTTGACCATTGCCATTTTTAGATAGTTCATGTTACGAGCTTCGTTTTGATATGTGGTTCGTTGGATTCCGATGAACGGTTTAGGAGAAACGGTCATTTTAAGTAACGACGTTTCGCGACCGAACCCTTACCCCTCGCCTTACTTTGAAACATAGGTTAAAGACCTTAAAGGACTAATTGAAGTATGAAACATTTATGTAAGGTGTAATAGGCAGTTGGTAAGACACTCGCGAAGGAATCGCCTTAAAACTCGTAATGGTTAAATTATTAAAAATGGTTGAGCCGAGGGTACTCGAGTGACTTAAGAGAATCAGTAAGCGCAAAACGAGTGTTAGAGTCTGACTTGGTTAGTGTATAGATTTACAAGTGACTTTGGTTTAATTCCAACTTACTTGTTGCTTATAGGTTACCAGACTCGTCCCGAGCCATTCGTAACCCCCAGTCGCTCAGGCAAGTTTTCTACCCGTATAACTGTTGTTGTGATGTATATGTGTATATGCATGATCTTGCGATAATTGCATATTTGTTATTAGCAAATTCTTGCGATATATTGTAGCATGTGATATGGTATATATGCATGCCTGTTTCATATTCTTGATTTATATATCTGTTGGTTAAAATGCTTACAATTGCATAATACCTATGCTAGAGATAAGCGGTATTGAGTTTACCCTTAGTATAGGGGATCAAAAGGTGAACATATTTCTAAACCGGGAGTCGATGTTCCCGAGTATAATATATATATTTTTATATATATATGGTTATAGTTTTCAAAACTATTAATCGAATAAGGTTTATTCGATAACTTTAACTTTATTTTATTATTGAATATTATTTCAAATATTCATCCGGGACTTATGTCTCCTTTATTTTATTATTGAATATTATTTCAAATATTCATCCGAGGACTTATGACTCCTTTATTTTATTATTGAATATTATTTCGAATATTCATTCGAGGGCTTATGACTCAGTTATATTATTAATGATTATTAATTGAATATTCATTTGAGGATGTATGACTCCGTTATTTTATGTAATGAATATTATTTATAATATTCATTCGAGGTATTATGACTCCGCTTGTTATTTAATAATATTCTTTATTTTATTAGAGAATAATGTTTCGATAATCAAACTTATTTTCGATTATTCAAATAAAGATAGTACTTTCGTATAAGTATATCTTTGGTTATTTAATACTCATTTCAAGTATAAGTCTTACAACTTCTACTTCAATTAATTGTATAAAGATTATTCTTTGTGGGAATATTATTTAAATAATAATATTCAGACATTTTCTAAAAATATTGGGACTGATTTACTTCATTAAATCAGCATTACTCCAAACACTCTTTAAAGTGTTTTCGAGTCTTCAAAATGCTTTTTAAAAGTTAGAGCGGATCCCAACACTCATTTTTATATTTAAGATCTTCCTTTTTAAGGGGATTTAAATACTCGCTCAAAACCTGAGGGATCCGGCTCTGTGGTGTATTTTATATTCGCAACAAGGTTGCGGTTTTGGTAAATGAATTGATTACTTACCCAACGTTCGGGAAGTAAGTCCATCTATTTGAGTCGGCATAAGCAACATGGGCTCAGTGGGCGTCCATGATAGTGTAAGTGGCTCAGTGGGAGTCCATCAAATACATAAGTGGCTGAGTGGCAGTCTAGCATAAGGTCCTAT